>NW_027254882.1:5000-148837 GCF_044704955.1 Pristiophorus japonicus
TGTCAGTGTGTCTCTCTCTCTGTCAGTGTCTCTCTCTCTCTGTCAGTGTCTTTCTCTCTCTCTCTGTCAGTGTCTCTCTCTCTCTATCATTGTCTCTCTCTCTCTGTCAGTGTCTCTCTCTCTCTGTCAGTGTCTCTCTCTCTCTCTCTCTCTGTCAGTGTCTCTCTCTCTCTGTCAGTGTCTCTCTCCCTCTCTCTGTCAGTGCCTCTCTCTCTCTCTCTGTCAGTCTCTCTCTCTCTCTCTGTCAGTGTCTCTCTCCCTCTCTCTGTCAGTCTCTCTCTCTCTCTCTCTGTCAGTGTCTGTCTCTCTCTCTGTCAGTATCTCTCTCTCTCTCTCTCTCTCTCTCTCTCTCTGTCAGTGTCTCTCTCTCTCTGTCAGTGTCTCTCTGTCTCTCTCTGTCAGTGTCTCTCTCTCTCTGTCAGTGTCTCTCTCTCTCTCTGTCAGTGTCTCTCTCTCTCTCTCTGTCTGTCAGTCTCTCTCTCTCTCTCTCTCTGTCAGTGTCTCTCTCTCTCTCTTTCTCTGTCAGTGTCTGTCTCTCTGTCAGTGTCTCACTCTCTGTCTCTGTCAGTGTCTCTCTCTCTCTCTCTGTCAGTGTTTCTCTCTCTCTGTCAGTGTCTGTCTCTCTCTCTCTCTGTCAATGTCTCTCTCTCTCTGTCAGTGTCTCTCTCTCTCTCTCTCTCTCTCTGTCAGTGTCTCTATCTCTCTGTCAGTGTCTCTGTCTCTCTCTCTCTCTCTGTCAGTGTCTCTCTCTCTCTCTGTCAGTGTCTCTGTCTCTCTCTCTCTCTCTCTCTGTCAGTGTCTCTCTCCCTCTCTCTGTCAGTGTCTCTCTCTCTCTGTCAGTGTCTCTCTCTCTCTCTCTGTCAGTGTCTCTCTCTCTGTAATTGTCTCTCTCTCTCTCTGTCAGTGTCTCTCTCTCTCTCTGTCAGTGTCTCTCTCTCTCTCTGTCACTGTCTCTCTCTCTCTCTCTGTCAGTGTCTCTCTATCTCTCTCTGTCAGTGTCCCTCTCTCTGTAATTGTCTCTCTCTCTCTGTCAGTGTCTCTCTCTCTCTCTCTTTGTCAGTATCTCTCTCTCTGTCAGTGTCTCTCGCTCGCTCTCTCTGTCAGTCTCTCTCTCTCTCTCTCTGTCAGTGTCCCTCTCTCTCTCTCTGTCAGTGTCTCTCTCCCTCTCTCTGTCAGTGTGTCTCTCTCTCTGTCAGGGTCTCTCTCTCTGTCAGTGTATCTCTCTCTCTCTCTCTTTGTCAGTGTCTCTCTCTCTCTGTCAGTGTCTCTCTCCCTCTCTCTGTCAGTGTCTCTCTCTCTGTCAGTGTCTCTCTCTTTCTCTCTCTCTGTCAGTGTCTCTCTCCATTTCTCTGTCAGTGTCTCTCTCACTCTGTCAGTGTCTCTCTCTCTCTCTCTCTGTCAGTGTCTCTCTCCCTCTCTCTGTCAGTGTGTCTCTCTCTCTGTCAGTGTGTCTCTCTCTCTGTCAGTGTCTCTCTCCCTCTCTCTGTCAATGTCTCTCTCTCTCTGTCAATGTCTCTCTCTCTATCTCCCTATGTCAGTGTCTCTCTCTCTCTGTCAGTGTCTCTCTCTCTCTGTCAGTGACTCTCTCTCTCTGTCAGTGTCTCTCTCTCTCTGTCAGTGTCTCTCTCTCTCTCTGTCAGTGTCTCTCTCTCTCTGTCATTTTCTCTCTCTCTCTGTAAGTGTGTCTCTCTCTCTGTCAGTGTCTCTCTTCCTCTCTCTGTCAGTGCCTCTCTCTCTCTCTCTCTCTGTCAGTCTCTCTCTCTCTCTCTGTCAGTGTCTCTCTCCCTATTTCTGTCAGTCTCTCTCTCTCTCTCTCTGTCAGTGTCTGTCTCTCTCTCTGTCAGTATCTCTACCTCTCTCTCTCTCTCTCTCTCTCTCTGTCAGTGTCTCTCTCTCTCTGTCAGCGTCTCTCTGTCTCTCTCTGTCAGTGTCTCTCTCTCTGTGTCAGTGTCTCTCTCTCTCTCTGTCAGTGTCTCTCTCTCTCTCTGTCTGTCAGTCTCTCTCTCTCTCTCTCTGTCAGTGTCTCTCTCTCTCTCTCTCTCTGTCAGTGTCTTTCTCTCTGTCAGTGTCTCTCTCTCTCTCTCTGTCAGTGTTTCGCTCTCTCTGTCAGTGTCTCTCTCTCTCTCTCTCTCTGTCAATGTCTCTCTCTCTCTGTCAGTGTCTCTCTCTCTCTCTGTCAGTGTCTCTCTCTCTCTCTCTCTCTCTGTCAGTGTCCCTATCTCTCTGTCAGTGTCGCTCTCTCTCTCTCTCTCTCTCTCTCTGTCAGTGTCTCCCTCTCTCTCTGTCAGTGTCTCTCTCTCTCTCTCTGTCTGTCAGTCTCTCTCTCTCTCTCTCTCTCTGTCAGTGTCTCTCTCCCTCTCTCTGTCAGTGTCTCTCTCTCTCTGTCAGTGTCTCTCTCTCTCTCTCTCTCTCTGTCAGTGTCCCTATCTCTCTGTCAGTGTCGCTCTCTCTCTCTCTCTCTCTCTCTCTCTCTGTCAGTGTCTCTCTCTCTCTCTCTGTCAGTGTCTCTCTCTCTCTCTGTCAGTCTCTCTCTCTCTCTCTCTCTCTCTCTGTCAGTGTCTCTCTCTCTCTCTGTCAATGTCTCTCTCTCTCTCTCTCTGTCAGTGTCTCTCTCTCTCTGTCATTGTCTCCCTCTCTCTTTCAGTGTCTCTCTCTCTCTGTCAGTGTCTCTCTCTCTCTCTGTCAGCGTCTCTCTCTCTCTCATTGTCAGTGTCTCTCTCTCTCTCTCAGTGTCTCTCTCTCTCTGTCAGTGTCTCTCTCTCTCTCTGTCAGTGTCTCTCTCTCTGTCAGTGTCTCTCTCTCTCTCTGTCAGTGACTCTCTCTCTCTGTCAGTGTCTCTCTCTCTCTCTCTCTCTCTCTGTCAGTGTCTCTCTCTCTCTGTCATTGTCTCTCTCTCTGTCAGTGTCTCTCTCTCTCTCTCTCTCTGTCAGTGTCTCTCTCTCTCTCTGTCAGTGTCCCTCTCTCTGTCAGTGTCTCTCTCTCTGTAATTGTCTCTCTCTCTCTGTCAGTGTCTCTCTCTCTCTCTCTGTCAGTGTCTCACTCTCTGTCAGTGACTCTCTCTCTCTCTCTCTGTCAGTCTCTCTCTATCTCTCTCTGTCAGTGTCCCTCTCTCTCTCTCTGTCAGTCTCTCTCTCTCTCTCTGTCAGTCTCTCTCTCTCTGTCAGTGTCTCTCTCTCGCTCTCTCTGTCAGTGTCTCTCTCCCTCTCTCTGTCAGTGTCTCTCTCTCTCTGTCAGTCTCTCTCTCTCTCTGTCAGTCTCTCTCTCTCTCTCTCTATCTCTATGTCAGTGTCTCTCTCTCTCTGTCAGTGTGTCTCTCTCTCTGTCAGTGTCTCTCTCTCTCTCTCTGTCAGTGTCTCTCTCTCTCTGTCAGTGTCTCTCTCTCTGCCAGTGTCTCTCTCTCTCTCTCTGTCAGTGTCCCTCACTTTCTGTCAGTGTCTCTCTCTCTCTCTTTCTCTCTGTCAGTGCCTCTCTGTCTCTGTCAGTGTCTCTCTCTCTCTGTCAGTGTCTCTCTCTCTCTCTCTGTCAGTGTCTCTCTCTCTCTCTCTTTCAGTGTCCCGAGTTACACTCAGCCTGATCTCATTGATCGCCAGAGTTGCACACTGTGTAATCTAACTAGGCCCCCTGGTTACACACTGTCTGATCTCAAAGGGCCCATTCCATCTCGGTTACACACTGTACGATCTCACTGCGACCCCGTGTTATGCACTTTCTAATCTCAGAGTGCCCAAACTATTTGGGTTAAACACTGTCTGATCTCGCTGCGCGCGTGGCTAACACAGTGTCTGAACTCATTGGGCCCATCTCATCTGTAATATGTATTGTCTGATTTCAATGGGCCCGGGGTTACACACTGTCTGGTCTCACTGGGCCCCGGGTTAAACATTGTATGACCTCACTGGGCCCCAGGATTACACACTTTCTGATCTCACTGGCCCCCGGGTTACACACTTTCTGATCTCACTGGCCTCCGGGTTGCACACCGACTGAACTCACTGGCCCCCGGGTTACAGACTCTCTGATTTCACTGAGACCCCGGGTTACACAATTGTCGATCTCCCTGGGCACCCGAGTTACACTCAGCCTGATCTCATTGGTCGCTAGGGTTGCACACTGTGTGATCGAACTAGGCCCCCGGGTAACACACTGTCTGATCTCAAAGGGCCCATTCCATCTGGGTTACACACTGTACGATCTCACTGCGACCCCGTGTTATGCACTTTCTGATCTCAGAGTGCCCAAACTATTTGGTTTAAACACTGTCTGATCTCGCTGCACGCGCGGTTAACACAGTGTCTGAACTCACTGGGCCTGTCTCATCTGTAATATGTATTGCCTGATTTCAATGGGCCCGACGTTACACACTGTCTGATCTCACTGGGCATCTGTGTAAAATACTGTCTGATGTCAATAGGTCCCGGGTTACACACTGTCTGCACACACTAAGCCCAACCCTGGGTTACAGACTGTGTGATCTCACTGGGCCCCCGGGTTACACATTGTCAGATGTAAATGGGACCTCGGGTTACACACTGTCTGATCTCACTGGGCCCCGGGTTAAACATTGTCTGACCTCACTGGGCCCCCGGGTTACACACTCTCTGGTATCACTGGGCCAGAGTTTTAAACACTGTCTGATCTCACTGTGCCCATGGGTTACACACCGTCTGATCTGACTGGGTCCGATGGTTACACACTGTCTGATCTCACTGTGCCCGAGGTTTACATACTGTCTGATCTCACTGGGCCCCCGGGTTACACACTGCTTGATATCACTGGGTCCCCAGGTTAAACACTGTCTGACTCCCTGTGCCTATTTTGCACACTGTCTGATCTCACTGGGCCCCTGAGCTTTACACTGTCTGATTCAACTGGACCCCGGGTTACACACTGTCAGATCTTACTGGCCCCCTGAGTTGCAAACTGTCTGATCTTACTGTGCCCCCCAGTTACAATTGTCTGATCTCACTGGGCCCCCGGGTTACACCCTGTCTGATCTCACTGGGCCCCCGGGTTACACACTGTCTGATCTCACTGGGCCCCCGGGTTACACACTGTCTGATCTCACTGGGCCCCCGGGTTACACACTATCTGATCTCACTGGGCCCCCGGGTTACGCACTATCTAATCTCACCCCGACCCCGGGTTACACACTGTCAGTTCTCTCTGTGCCCCCGGGTTACACACTTTCTGATCTCATTGGGCCCCCGGGTTACACACTGTCTACGTCACTGGGACCCCGGATCCTGTATAGTGAGACAGGAATAATAAACGATCTCCTCGTAAAAGATCCTCTCGGAATGAGTGATCACAGTATGGTTGAATTTTTAATACAGATTGAGGGTGAGGAAGTCCTGTCTCAGACGAGCGTACTATGCTTAAGCAAAGGGGACGACAGTGGGATGAGGGCAGTGTTGGCTAAAGTAGACTGGGAACACAGACTAAACGGTGGCACAATTGAGGATCAGTGGAGGACATTTAAGGAGCTCTTTCATAGTGCTCAATAAAAATATAATCCAGTGAAAAAGAAGGGTGGTAAGACAAGGGATAACCAGCCATGGATAACCAAGGAAATAAAGGAGAGTATCAAATTAAAAACCAATGCTTATAAGGTGGCCAAGGTTAGTGGGAAACTAGAAGATTGGGAAACATTTTAAACGGCAGCAAAGAATGACTAAGAAAGCAATAAAGAAAGGAAAGATAGATCACGAAAGTAAACTTGCTAAAAGCATAAGAACAGATAGTAAAAGCGTTTACCGATATATAAAACGGAAAAGATTAACTAAAGTAAATGCTGGTCCCTTTGAAGATGAGAAGGTGGATTTAATAATGGGAAATGTGGAAATGGCTGATAATTTAAACAATTATTTTGCTTTGGTCGTCACAGTGGAAGAAAGAAAAACCATGCCAAAAATTGCTGGTCACGGGAATGTGGGAAGGGAGGACCTTGAGACAATCATTATTACTAGGGGGTCGTGCTGGACAGGCTAATGGATCTCTAGGTAGACAAGTCCCCTGGTCCTGATGAGATGCATCCCAGGTTATTAAAAGAGATGGCGGAAGTTATCGCAGATACATCCGTTATAATCTATCAAACTTCTCTGGAATCTGTGGAGGTACCATCGGATTGGAAAGCAGCTAATGTAACGCCTCTGTTTAAAAAAGGGGGCAGGCAAAAGGCAGATAACTATAGGCCGGTTAGTTTAACATCTGTAGTGGGGAAAATGCTTGACGCTATCATTAAGGAAGAAATAGCGGGATATCTAGATAGGAATAGTGCAAGCAAGCAGATGCAACATGGATACATGAAGGGGAAATCATGTTTAACTAATTTCCTGGAATTATTTATGGATATAACAAGCATTGTGGATCGAGGTGTACCGATGGATGTGGTGTATTTAGATTTCCAAAAGGCATTCGATAAGTTGCCACACTATAGGTTACTGCAGAGGATAAAGGTACGCAGATTCAGAAGAAATGTTTTAGAATGGATGGAGACATGGCTGTCTAACAGAAAGCAGAGAGTCGGGATGAATGGATCCTTTTCGGGTTGGAAATCGGTGGTTAGTGGTGTGCCACAGGGATCGGTGCTGGGACCACAACTGTTTACAATATACATAGATGACCTGGGAGAGGGGACAGAGTGTAGTGTAACAAAATTTGCAGATGACACAAAGATTATTGGGAAAGCGGATTGTGTAGTGGATACAGAGAGGCTGCAAAGAGATTGAGATAGGTTAAGCGAATGGGCTAAGGTTTGGCAGATGGAATCCAAAATCGGAATATGTGACGTCATCCACCTTGGTAAAAAAAAAGTAAAAGGGAATATTATTTGAATGGTGAGAAATTACAACATGCTGCGGTGCAGAGGGACCTGGAGGTTCTTGTGCATGAATCCCAAAAGTTAGTTTGCATGTGCAGCAGATAATCAGGAAGGCGAATGGAATGTTGGCCTTCATTGCGAGAGGGATGGAGTACAAAAGCAGGGAGGTCCTGCTGCAACTGTACAGTGTATTGGTGAGGCCGCACCTGGAGTACTGCGTGAAGTTTTGGTCACCTTCCTTAAGGAAGGATATACTAGCTTTGGAGGGATACAGAAACGATTCTCCAGCTGACTCGGAGATGAGGGGGTTACCTTCTGATGATAGATTGAGTAGACTGGGTCTTCACTCGTTGGAGTTCAGAAGGATGAGAGGTTATCTTATAGAAACATTTAAAATAATGAAAGGGATAGACAAGATAGAGGCAGAGGTTGTTTCCACTGGTCGGGGAGACTAGAACTAGGGGGCACAGCCTCAAAATACGGGGGAGCCAATTTAAAACTGAGTTGAGAAGGAATTTCTTCTCCCAGAGGGTTGTGAATCTGGGGAATTCTCTGCCCAGGGGAGCATTTGAGGCTAGCTCATTGTATGTATTCAAATCACAGATAGATACATTTTTAACCAATAAGGGAATTAAGGGTTATAGGTTGCGGGCGGGTAAGTGGAGCTGAGTCAAAGGCCAAATCAGCCATGATCTTGTTGAATGGCGGAGTAGGCTCGAGGGGCTAGATGGCCTCCTCCTGCTCCTAATTCTTATGTTCTATGTTCTTATGTTACTACTAAGGGGATCAAGGGGTATGGCGAGAAAGCAGGAATTGGTGCTGAAATTGCATGTTCAGCCATGAACTCATTGAATGGCAGTCAGGCTCGAAGGGCCGTATGGCCCACTCCTGCGCCTATTTTCTATGTTTCTATGTTTCTATGTTTCTAGACGGCTGTGGATGCTGAGTCGTTGACTATATTCAAGATAGAGGACAATACATTTTGTGGAATTAACAGAGTTATGGGATTTGGGGAAGTAGAGGAAGGTAGAGTTGAGCTGGACACTCGTGTTGAATGGCAGAGCAGGCTCGACTGGCCAAATGGCCAATGCGGCTCCAATTCCTTATGTAAGTCATCATAACTTATATCAACACAGGTAAATTGACCGAATGCCCTTAAACTGACGAATTGACCATCATATCATCCAGCTTAAGTTAATTACACCAACACACTACCCAAGTTACGAACAACTCATCCAAAGAAAGAAAATTGACCAAATATCCTGAAAATAATCATCAATTAAAGCAACATAAGTTATATGCTCCAACATCTGGAAATTGACCAAGTGGTGGTCACAGAACCAATCACACGGAAACGGTCCTAGAATGCAGAAATGAAGACATGAACAGCATCTAACCAAGCACACATAAACTTATCCACACAGTTTAAAATGACCGCATCACCAGCACATCATCCATTACTGGTTAACTGGCCAACACCCAGAAACTATCCAATTAACCATCTCCGAAATTAGCACATATAAACTAACTCAGTACTCAGTACCAGAAACTGACGAAAGGATCAACATCATACACAGCACACATCAACTTAATCAGCACCCAGAAGCTGTCCTGGAGATCATTACCGAACAAAACACAAATCATCTGACGCAATACACAAAAAATGATCAATTGACCATCTCCTACTACAGATGCATCAACTGACACATCGCCCACAAACTGACCATGTTAACCACAGGCATCGCAGTACATGAAAACTCAACGAGTACCCGTGGACTGGTCAGTTGTAAATCACCGAACTAAGCAGACATAAACTGACACAACACCCAGGTACTACCAACATTACATGACCACGCCGGGATAAGAAAACTATCCCAGCACTCAGAATGTGTCTAATTGACCATCAGCTCAGCCAATACATGTAAGCAGGGCCAGTATGAGGAAACTGATAAGTTGATCACAACCGACCCCAACACATTAAGTTGAACCAGCTTCCTTGAACTAAGCAAGTAACTATCACCTAATACAGGTCACGTAAAGCTACCCAGCACCTAGAAGCTGACAGGTGAGCAACTAACCGAATGATTGTAAACAGACCCACCGCCAGAAATATGAGCACTTGACCTGCACATCATCAAGCAGCCGTTAACTGACCCAACTTCGAGAAACTAACCAAATGACCTGTGCCTAACCAAGTGGAACAAAACTGACCAAATAACCTTTAACTGACCAAGTGACAATCACCTCACCCAACACCTGAAAACTAACCAAGTAGCAGAAACAATACAAGTGACCAACACCGAACCCAGCGCATGGAAACTGACCCAGGATCTAGAGGCCGCTGTGGTTCCAATGAACTGAACTTCTTGTTAAATATTAACATGAACTAGAAACAATGAAATGAACCTGAGCTCGGAAATAATGGCCGACCTCGGACTGTGTCAGAGATCTTTACATGTTGAACTAGAACATTAAATAGCAGATGCGGCAGATTCTAACACTATGCCAGTCTGAATAATGCGACCACTTGGAACAAATAGTAAACGGGAAAAACAGGATATTCTGGGCAGTGACTTCACTGAACAGCCGCCTGTTTAAGAAACAGCTCGGAACGAATGGTCTGACATCTGAGATCGCACGGAGAGAAGCAGATATATATGTACATTGTACGAAGCTGTCCAGAATAAAATTAGAGACCGCACAGGTTGAGGACATAATCCATAAATCATCTTTAGCAGTAATAACGACCGAAGCTTCGCGCATTTTCTGTGAGAACTGGTGTTTTCTGTTCTTCTTGGAGAGGCTGCTGAGCGCTTGACTGGCTGCCTGATTTAGACACAAAGGAAACCTGCACTGAGACTCTCTGGTTACATTCGACTATTAGTGACAGTCGGTTGCACGCAGCAGCATTGCTTCCACTTATGGTTACAACCGAACAAAATATATTTAAACGGAAATATTGAAGATGGACACTCAGAATAATTCAACAGTCCATCCAATGTCAATTCAAACATCAAAGTCCCGGATTGGACAAACCCTAAGCCATGTAGATCACACCGAGACAGGTAAACTCACCTGTTTAACTGCGGAAACAGGGTCAGCAATGATTTTAGTTTCCCGGCAGTGGGGGAGGAAATTTCTGCTTCTCGCGAAAATGATATTTATGAGTAATGTCTCAGGCACTGAAAAGTTATCCCCCCATCAGTCTGTACTGAGCTGACGAATCGACAATGATTTATATATCTGAGCAAGTGAGCTGCAGGAGAACCCCTTTCTGCGAGAACAGTGGCGGCTTAGTGCCAGGTACACAGAGAATAGGGAAAAAGACTCTCGCTTGTGTACCTCTGGCATAAACAGGTACCACAAATCGCAGTCATGAAAAATATGGGTTTGCAAATGTTCTCAATATGTTATATATTACTTCGGAGAGGTTAGAATATTTTAATGATCTCTCCGATCCTTTTGGATTTCACGAATTTGCATCAAATTATACATCACGTACACAGCACAATAGCCATTGCAGCGATTTAATACACAGTGCTGTGTGAGCAATTTGAGAATTCAAACTCGTGGGCGCTGCCTTTGTTTCCCCACACAGCCTCAAACCTTGCTCGCAGCACATCTGCTTATTGTTTGCCTCAATGTGTGTAATCGTTTATATTCTTTAATCCACTTACTCTAGTAGGGTTTAGTCATTTCAATGGCGCTTTTAAGGGTACGAAAGAATTGTTGTATTACTGACCTGCTATAGATGCTGAGGTCGTTTACAAGTTTGAATTCAATAAATGAACTGTGAAACTAACTGTTCAAGAAGGCTTACTGGGAAGCTTGGCCAATTCCAAAAGCTGGACTCAGGCTGTCTGGAAAGCCATAGATGTGGAGGCCTCACGGGCCTGTGGGGCACCGCTGTCAACAGCAGTAACTGTCTGTTAGCTTCAGCATGTGTAGCCATGGGGAAGATAGAATTGACAGTCACTTGTCTTTATGCAATGCACATGTTTCTGTCAGCAGGAATGTTATCACAGCAGCCATTCTGAATGGAGAAAGAGACCACATTCCATGGGACAGACCAGGAGAAAGACAAACAGGGGAAGACCTTGAAGAGGCATTAAACATAATACCAAGGAGGACGTCAACAATTAATGAAGTCACTTGAAGCAGATGCATTGCCAATTCTGAGTTATGAATTGTACCACTAACTGAAAGGTTGTCTGAATCGTCATCTGTCTGCCCTGGTTCAGCAGTTTGTGGCTCGCATCAGAATTAGACGGTTCAAGCCCTCTACAAATGTTTTAATTCTCAATAGGTTTTCTTCTTAATTATTCCAATAACCAGAGAATATAGGTCAATTCTACTCACACTCTACTCATAAGATAGAACAATTGTCCAAGGAATTAATTTAGTAAACATTCATCGCTGAAGACGATTTTTCATTTTCTTCAGTAAGCAGACTAAAACAGTGCACAGTACACATTCCCCATCATTTTCTCGGCACCGATGCGATGGGTCGTAAAGGGAGAGATGGGCCCGTAGACACATTGAGCCAGAGTGACCCCCAGCGGCAGGCGAACATAAATATAGTTTAATCTCCAGCAGCGGGTCTAGGATGAGGGAGATATTTTCAGATCCTGTTGCTTAAATTAACTTATAGTAAACATATCTTGGATTGTACCGAAAAATTCAGAGCTGGGGACCATCTGTGAAATCCGACAAAAATTGGAAAGCTGAAACCGACCAATGGAGGCTTGAACCATTGACACTGAAATGAAGAGATTCAAGCTCTATCCATTGAGCGAGCCAGACCTGAACAATACCGGAAAGTTAACATTTGAGCAGCAAATATTCCTGCATACGTAAACAGATCCATCACCTGGAAACTGACCAATTGAGCATCATCTAAACCAACACATGTAAGCTTACTCATTACACAGAAACTGAGCGAGTGACCAACATCTAACCCGGCACAAGTAATCTGACCCAGCACACAAACAGTGAAAAATGACCACCTGCCCAAACACATGCAAACTTACCCAACACCCAGAAACTGCTCCTGTATCAATGAACTGAGGCAGAAACACTAAATAACCCATCGCCCGAAAATAATGGCAGACCTTGACCTGAGTCAGAAACCGTTAAAAGTTGAACTAAAACATTAATTACTGATGTTGTAGATTGCAAAGTTATTCCAGCCTGAACAACATTGAATAAATCATAAAATGTAAATCACAATATCCTCGGCACTGGCCTCACTAAACAGCCGCCTGTTTAAGAATCATCTCGGAACGAAGGGGCTGACACCTCAGATCGCTCGGAGAGAAAAAGATAGATATTTACAAAGCACAAACTGTGCAGGAAAACTTACTCGCCTCACGGGTTGAGGCAGAAACGCACATCTTAAGCACAAAAACCAGCGAATCGTCTCGCATTTGCTGTGAGAACTGGTGATTTCTGTGCTTCTTGGAGAGACTGCTGAGCGCTTGACAGGATGCCTGATTTACACACAAAGGAAACCTGCACTGAGACTCTCAGGTGACATTCCCCTATTAGTCACAGTCGGTTACACACAGTAGCGTTATTGCCATACATGGTTACAACAGAACAATATATTTTAACGGAAATATTGAGGATGGACACTCAGAGCAATTCAACAGCACAGTCCATGTCACTTCAATCTTCAAAGTCCCGAGTGGAAACCCGAAAATATGTGGATCACACAGCGACAGGAAAACACATCTGTTTAACTGCGGGAACAGACACAGCAATGGATCTTAGATTCTCGGCAGTGGAGGTCAAATTCCTCTTTCAAAAAAAAATTACTTTTAAAAGTAATGTCTCACGAAATGGACAGTTCTCCCGACATCAGTCTCCATGGAGGTGAAGATGGAGATTGATTTACCAATAGGAGTAAGTGACCTGGTGGGAAAGCCCTCTCTGGCAGAACAGCGCCAGCTTAGAGTCACGTACACAGACAATAGGAACAGAGATTCTCCTCTGTGTATCTGTGGTTTACAGAGGGAACAACAATCGCAGTAATGGAAGTCATATTGTACCAAATATCAATACAATGTAATGTGTGTTTGTAACTGTTCTCAACATGCGACATTACTATTGCACTTCAGAGAGGAGAGATGTTAATGGATGTTGCCAATCTTTTCGATATCACGAAACTGCAGCAAATTGAACATCAGGAGCGTAGCACAATAAACATTGCACCGATTTAACAGACAGAGCAGGTCAGCGATTGGAGAATGTAAACTGTTGGGCGCTCCCTTTATTTCCACCCAGAGGTTCAGACCTTGCTCGAAGCGGTTCTGCCCAGTGTTGGCCTCAATTCCTGTAATGGTTTATATTCTTTAAACACTTTCTCTAGAAAGGTGTTGGACATTCCAATAACGCTGTTGAGGATAATTTAGGATTGTTGTATTAATGACGTTCTAAAGGAGCTGAGGTTAGTTAATTGTAATAACTCAAAAAGGAACGATTAAACTAACTATACACCAATACATTCTGGGAAGAATGGCCAAAGTCCGAAAGTGTCATTCAATCCGTCTGGACAGCGAGAGATCAGGAGGATAAATGACACTGTGGAAAAGCGTTTTTAACACCAAATGCGGTCAGGCAGCCTCGGTCTGTGTAACCATGGCAACAAATAAAAATACACTGGAAAGCTTGTTTTTGTCAGGAGGAATGGTATCAAAGCGGACAATCTGAAGTGACAAAGAGAACACATTCAATGGGATAGTCCAGGTGATAGACAATCAGGGAGAAATATTTGAAGACCGATAATAACAGCACCAAAGTGGACATCAACAAGTAACGAACTTCTCTGGCTCCCAAATCAGAAGAATTGGCCGATTTGAGTTCCGATTTACACCACTGAGATAAAGGTTGCCTCAACCACCATCACTCTGCCGTGGCTCAGCTGGGAGCACAATCTGCTGAGTTAGAAGGTTCATTCCAGCTATAAATTTTACACGTTTCAATGAGATTGCCTCTCATTAAGCAAAACACTTAATGTGGCACTCTGCCCCGAATTGGCCGTGGTGCGGATGAGACTGTCATCCATCTACTTTGCGATTGCCCCTTTGCAAGGCTGGTCTGGATTGAGATTGGTGTCGTGGTCCATCCCAAGCAGCTCTGTAACACAAGACTCTGTGCTCTACGGTCAGTTCCCAGGGGCACACACCGAGACTGACATCATCTGCTGCTGGAGGGCCATCAACTCAGTGAAAGACGCATTTTGGCCTTGCCGAAACTTGCTGGTCTTCCAGAGCAAGGAGATGTCCACGTCTGCATGTTGCAGACTGGCGCAATTCAAGGTCCAGGATTACGTGCTGAGGGACGTTCTAAAAATTGGTGCAGTCGCCGCAAAGGCACTGTGGGAAAGAGCCACAGTTTTAAGTCCTTCCGACCTGATAAACCCAGGGGCTGGAATCAGTATAACACTCCCCTCGGGCTGTATTGTAAACTTTTTGTATACATAGAGCACCAGGATCTGAAAAAACCTATGCAGTGCCATGTATAATGCAAGTTCTGTTTAGTAATTTATGTTGCAAAGAGATGTAACTGTATCCTCACCAATTCCGTGTACCATATAGTGTCACTAGAAAAGCAATATGATGAATGCATTACAATGTATCCTGGATTGGACTGAAATAGACTTCGAAATGTAAAGCAAGCAAATCTATTGAATGGAACTGCCGTTAGCATCCAAATGTATTGTAAGGAATTGCTGACTGCATCCAAATGTACTGAACTGTCTACCAATGTATTGTGAACATTTTTATATGAATAAAGTATATTTTGAAATTTAAAAAAATTAAGCAAATCACCAGATAATGTGGGCCCATTCTACTTAATCTCTCCTCGTAAGACAAACCTTGTGGCCCAGAAATAGATCAAGGAATATTTCGTTGCATCCCCACTAAAACAGCGTTTTCGTTCCTCAGGTGAGGAGATCAAAAAGGTGCACAGTACAACTTCACTGCTGATTTCCAGGCAGCGAAGGGTCATGAATGTGGGTTGGTCCACTGACCCCAAGTTCTCCGTGACAATAAATAAACCTCAATCTTGGGCAGCGAGACGCTGGAGAGTGTCACTGATCCGATATATGTTTCCTGATACTGTTCTCAATTATATCAAACACTCTTGACATCTTTGCCCTGGAATTCTCAGGGAACCCCTGTGAATTCATTCTAAAATCACTGAGCTCCAACCATCCAATGAGGGGCTTAAAAGCTACGAGACTGGAAATATGAGTTTGCTGCTCTAGTGACTGAGGCAGCCCGGCCTAATACAATGTTGGACAGGACCAAGTGGCCATCAATAAACCAACGCATGTAAAATGAGCCAGGACCCAGAAACTGAGCAAGTAACCATTACTGAACCCATCGCACTGTAAACCTACCCAACACCTAGAAACAGTTCCAGACCCAATTAACTGGACCGGATACTTTGAAGTTACCGACCATCCATACATGTTCCCAGAGCTCAGCCTGATTCAGAGTTTGTTGAAAGTTTCGATGAAAACATTAACCTGGTCACCTTACTGATGTTGGAGATTCCAAGAGTATTCTAATCTGAATAAGGCGGCCACGAGGAATAATGAATGAAATATAAAAGCACGACACTCTCGGCACTGACATCACTAAACAGCACACCCCACCCACCCAGCCTGTGTAAGAAACAACTCAGAACAAAGGTGCTGAATATTCAAAAGGGCAGTAAAGAAGCGATCACACCGTGGCATACATATTTGTAGAATTAGGAACTGCCAAGAAACACTCACTAACCGTGCCGCATGTTGGCGTAAGGTAGAAAGATTCTTTGGGCCTATTTAGGACTGAATCTTGTCGCATTTTCTCTGAGAAGCGTTGATTTCATTCGTTTTTGCAGAGCCTGCTGATTACTTGACTGGACACCTAATTCACACACAAAGGAAACCTGCGCTTGGACTGTCAGATATTGTTACCTTATTAGTGACAGTCAGGTGGGCCCAGCAGCGTGAGATTATATTCCCACCATTGGTTACAACATAGCATAATATATTTAACCAGAGATATTGGGCACGGACATGCAGAGCCATTCAACAGTACAGTCCATGTCACTTCAATCATCAAACTCCCTGAGTGGACATCCCTAAGGCATGTCGATCACACGGAGACAGGTAAACTCACCTGTTTAACTGCAGCAGTCAGGCTCAGTAATGCAGATTAAATTCCAAGCAATGGGGCAGAATTTCTGCTTCTCAAACAACTCCTTTTTACCAATAATGTTTCAGGGTAATATAAATGAACGCAATCCCAGTTGGTCTGAATTTTAAAACATTTAAATCCACGACTCAGTGTACTGCAGGGAGTGCCCTAGCTGCTAGAACAATGCCAGCTCTGTGTCAGTTAATGCAGATCAGGGAATTAGATACTCATTTTTGTACCTGTGGCTTAAAGAAGTGCCACAAATCGCAGTCCTGGAAATCACATCGCAATAAACAAGAATAAAATGAAACGTGGGTTTCAGCTGTTTTCACACATTGTATAGCTGTTACATATGTGAGGGGTTCTGATTATGTTAACTGGCGCTGCAATTCTTTCGCTTTTTATTATTATGCAGTAAAGCAGTTTAATAGTTATTTCTTGGAAACATAGAAACATGTACATTTACAGCACGGAAGGAGGCCATTTCGGTCCATCGTGTCCCTGCCGGCCGACCAAGAGCTATCCAGCCTATTCCCAATTTATAGCTCTTGCTCCGTAGTCCTGTACGTTACGGCACTTTCCATAGAAATAAAGAAAATATGTTTACGTCTCTATCCAAGTAGTTCCTGATTGTGGTGAGGTGACATGCCTCTACCCCCCTTTCAGGCAGTGGGTTCCAGACCCCCGGCACCATCTGGATGAAGACATTTCCCCTCATATCTCCTCTAATCCTCCCCCCAATTAATGTACATCTCTGTCCCCTGGTTACTGACTCCCCTGCCAAGGGAAACAGTTCATTCCTACGCACTATCCAGGCTGCTCATGATTGTATACACCTGGATAATGTCTCCCGTCTGTCTCCTCTGTTCCAAGGAAACAGATCCAGCATCTCCAATATTTCCTCATAGATAAAAGTCTCCAGTCCAAACAACATTCTTGTAAATGTCCTCATCACCCTTTCCAGTGCAATCACAGCTTTTCTGTAATGTGGTGACCAGAACTGCAAGCAGTACACCAGCTGCTGCCTAACCATTCATTTGCAAGATGAACATGGTTGGGAACCAATTAATCGAGGGTTCTTGATATTTCCAAAAGACAGGCAGAATATAAAATGACTGTGATTGCCCTGTTAATTACGGATGACATATGCTCAGTAGTGATAAAGTATCATGGCTCAGAAGACCAGGAGGTAGAATCAGTAAGGAAAAAGATAATACATTACAAGGGGCAGAAAACACTAATGGGATGTGTGTCGGAACTATACCATTGGACAGACTATTAATCTACAAAAAAATTGGAGCTTGTTACAAAGGTAATACATTAAATTTGGGGAACATGAATCTACAGATAGACTAGGCAAATAAAATTGGCAAGGGTAGTCTGGGGGTTGAGTTCATGGAATGCGCTCGAGGCAGTTTCCTGGAATAATACGTCATGGAACCAGCCAGCGAACAGGTTGTTTTACAGGGTGTTTTGTTAGAAAAGACGGGGTTAATTATTCATCTCATAGTAAAGGATCCGCTGTGGAGGAATGATCACATTATGATAGAATTTCACGCTGATTTTGAGAGTGAATTATTAGTTCTGAAACGAGATTCTTAAAAATAAATAAAGCCAATGATATCGTTTGTTTTTATTGCAGATTCAAGTACCCGCGATATTTTGTTTTTATATAGTTTGAGGGGTGAGCTGCTATTGTAGGTTGAAAAATGTGATTACAATTTAAGACTGCAGATAAATAGTTGTATTCTTTCACAGTCCACTCCCACAGGGGTCACAGTCCAGTCCCACAGGGGTCACAGTCCTGTCCCACAGGGATCACTGCCATGTCCCACAGCTGTGGCAGGACAGTCCACAGGGATCGCAAGCAAGTCTCACTGGAATCACAGTCGACCACAGACCAGTCCCACAGAGCTCACACTCCAGTTCCATAGGGATTAGAGTCGAGTCCCACAGGGATCATAGTCCAGTCCCACAGGGATCACAGTCTAGTCCCACTGGGATCACAGTCCAGTCCCACAGGGATGACAGTTCGGTCCCACAGGGGTCACAGTCCTGTCCCACAGGGACCACAGTTCAGTCCCACAGGGGTCACAGTCCAGTCCCACAGGGGTCACAGTTCGGTCCCACAGGGGTCACAGTCCAGTCCCACAGGGGTCACAGTCCAGTCCCACAGGGGTCACAGTCCAGTCCCACAGGGATCACAGTCCAATCCAATAGAGATCACAGCCTTGTCCCACAACAACTGCAGTCCTTTTCCACAGGAATCAAATTGCATTTCCCACAGGGCTCGCAGTCCAATCCCACAGGGATCACAAACCAGTCCCACAGGGTCACTGTCCATTCCCACAGGGATCACAGTCCAGTGCCATTTGCATCACAGTCCATTCCCACAGGGGTCACAGTCCAGTCCCACCGGGGTCTCAGTCATATCCCACTGCTGTCATAGTTCAGTTCCACATGGATCACAGACCAGTCCTAAAGGGAAAACATTCCAGTCCCACAGGGCTCGCAGTCCAATCCACAGGGATCACAGTCCAGTCCCACTGCGATCACAGTCCAGTTCCACAGGGGTCACAGTCGAGTCCCGCAGAGGTCACAGTCCAGTCCCACAGGGGTCACCTTTCAGAACCACAGGGGTCACAATCCAGTCCCATAGGGGTCATATTTCTGTCCTGCAGGGATCACAGTCCAGTCCCACAGGGATCACAGTCCAGACCCACAGGGGTCACAGTCCAGTCCCACAGGGTTCACATTTCTGTCCCACTGGGATCACAGTCCATTCCCACAGAAATCACAGTCCAGTCAAAAGGGGGTCACAGTGCAGTACAACAGGGGAATCACTCCAGTTTCACAGGTATCACAGTCCAGTTCCAGAGGGATTAAAGTCGAGTCCCACAGGGATCACTGTCGAGTCCCACAGGGGCCACACACCAGTCCCACAGGGTTCACAGCCCACTCCCACAGTGATTGCAGTCCTGTACCACAGGGGTCAGAGACCAGTCCCACAGGGATTGCAGCCCTGTCCCACAGGGATCACAGTCCAGTCCCACAGGGGTCAGAGATCAGTCCCACAGGGATCACAGTCCAGTCCCATATACATCACAGTCCATTCCCACAGTGGTCACAGTCCAGTCCCACAGGAATCATAGTCCAGTCCCACAGGGGTCACAGTCATGTCCCACAGCTGTCACAGTTCAGTCCCACAGGGGTCACAGTTCAGTTCCACAGGGATCACAGTCCAGTCCCTCAGGGATCATAGTCCAGTCTGACAGGGATCATAGACTAGTCCCACAGGGCTCACAATACAATTGCACGGGGATCACAGTCCAGTCAACAGCGGTCACAGTCCAGTCCCACAGGGATAACAGTCCAGTCCCACAGGGATCAACAGTTCTGTCCCACAGGGATCACAGTCCTGTCCTTCAGGTTCACATTCCAGACCCACTGGGTAAACTGTCAATTTCCACAGGGTTCACAGTCCAGTCCCACAGGGGTCACAGTCCAGTACCACAGGGGTCACAGTCCAGTTCCACCGGCGTCACTGTCCAGTCCAACAGGGGACGCAGTCCAGTTTTACTGGGATCACTGCCCAGTTCCACAGGGATTACAGTCGAGTCCCACAGCGATATCAGCCCTCTCCCACATGGTCACGGTCCAGTCCCACAGGGTTCACAGTCCAGTCCCTCAGGGTTCGCAGTCCAATCGCACAGTGATCACAGTCCAGTCCAACAGGGATCACAGTCAAGTCCCACAGGGGTTACAGTACAGACAAAAAGGGGTCACAGTCCAGTGCCACAGGGGTCACAGTCAAGTCCCACAGGGGTTACAGTACAGTCCTACAGGGATCACAATGCAATCCCACTAGGATCACAGTCGATCATATTCCAGTCCCACAGAGATCAGAGTCCTGTCCCTCAGGGGTCACAGTCCTGTCCCTCAGAGGTCACGGTCCAGTCCATAGGGATGACAGTTTTGTCCCACAGGGATCATATTCCAGTCCAACAGGGATCACAGCCCCGTCCCACAGGGATCACAGTCCAGTCCCACAGGGGTCACAGTCCAGCCCCACAGTGGTCACAATCCAGTCGCACAAGGATTTCTGTCCTGTCCCACAGGGGTCAAATTGCAGTCCCACAGGGGTCACAGTCCAATCCAACAGGGTCCACAGTACATTACCACAGGGATCACAGTCCGGTCCTACAGGGCTCATAATCCTGTCCCACAGGGATCACTGTCCAGTCCCACAGGGATCACAATCCAGTCCAACAGGATCCACAGTCCAGTCTCACAGGGATCACAGTCCAGTCCCACAGGGGTCGCAGCTCAGTCGCACAAATATCACAGTCCATTCCGACAGGGATCACAGTCCAGTCCCACAGGGAGCACAGCCATGTCCCACAGGGATCATATTCCAGGCTCACAGCGATCACAGTCCAGTCCCACAGGGATCACAGTCCAGTCCCACCGGGATCAGAGTCCTGTCCCACAGGGATCACAGTCCAGTACCACAGGGGTCACATTTCAATCCCACTGGGATCACAATCGTTTACCACAGGGGTCACATTTCTGTCCCACTGGGATCACAGTCCAGTCCCACAGGGATCACAGTCCTGTTCCACAGGGATCACAGTCCAGTCCCATTGGGATCACAGTACAGTCCCACAGGGATCACAATCCAGTCCCACAGGATCACATTCCAGTCCCACAGGGGTCACAATCCAGTCCAACTGGGATCACAGTCCAGTCCCACAGGGATCACAGTCCAGTCCCATATGGATCACAGTCCAGTTCCACAGGGATCACAGTCCAGTTCCATTGGGATCACAGTCCAGTCCCACAGGGATAACAGTCCTGTCCCACAGGATCACATTCCAGTCCCACAGGAATTACAGTCCAGTCCAACTGGGATCACAGTCCAGTCCCACAGGGATCACAGTCCACTCTCACAGGGGTCACAGTTCAGTCCCACATGGTTCACAGACCCGTCCCACAGGGATCATATTTCTCTCCCACAGGAATCACAGTCCAGTCCCACAGGTGTCACAGTCCAGTCAAAATTGGGTCACAGTCCAGTCCACAGGGATCACATTCCAGGCCCACAGGGGTCACGGTCCAGTCCCACAGGGGTCACAGTCCAGTTCCACTGGGGCACAGTCCATTCGCACAGGGGTGACATTTCTGCCCTCAGGGATGACTGTCCGGTCCCACCAGCGTCACTGTCCAGTCGAACAGAGGACTCATTGCAGTTTCACAGGGATCACAGTCCAGTTCCAGAGGGATTACAGTCGAGTCTCACAGGGATCCCTGTATAGTCACACAGGGGTCATACTTCTGTCCCACTGGGATCACAGTCCAGTCCCACAGGATCACAGTCCAGTCCCACAGGGGTCACAGTCCAGTTCCAAACGGATCACAGTCCAGTCCCACAGGGGTCGCAGTCCAGTCCCACAGGGATCACAGTCCAGTCCCACAGGATTCGCTGTCCAATCCCACATGTATCACAGACAATCCTCGCAAGGATCACATTCCAGTCCAACAGGGTTCACAGCCCAGTCCCACAAGGATCACAGTCCAGTCCGACTGGGATCATAGACCAATCCCACAGGGCTTACAGTACAATCCCACAGGGATCACAGTCCAGTCCCACAGGGATCACAGTCCAGGCTCACAGGGGTCACAGTCCAATCCCACAGGGATCGCAGTCCAGTCCCACAGAGATCACTGTCCAGTCCCACAGAGATCACAGTCCAGTACCACAGGGATCAGAGTCCTGTCCCACAGGGATCACAGTCCAGTTCCACAGGGATCACAGTCCAGTCCCTCAGGGGTCACAATCCAGTCCAACATGGACCACAGTCCAGTCCCACATGGCTCACACTCGAGTCCCACAGGGGTCACATTTCTGTCCCACTGGCATCACAGCCCAGTCCCACAGGGATCACAGTCCAGTCCCACAGGGATCATAGTGCTGTCCCACAGTGATCACAGTCCAGTCCAACTGTGGTCACAGTCCAGTCCAACTGAGATCACAGTCCAGTGCCACAGGGATCACAGTCCAGTCCCACAGGGATCACAGTCCAGTCCCACAGGGATCGCAGTCCAGTCCCACAGGGATCACTGTCCACTCCCACAGGGATCACAGTCCAGTCCCCAGGGATCACAGTCTACTCCCACAGGATCACTGTCCAGTCCACAGGTATCACAGTCCAATCTCGCAGGGGTCACAGTCCTATCCCACAGGGATCACAGTCCAGTCCCACAGGGATCACAGTACACTCCCACAGGGATCACAATCCAGTCCACACGCATCACAGTCCAGTCCCGCAGGGGTCACAGTCCTATCCCACAGGGATCACAGTCCAGTCCCACAGGGGTCACAGTCCAGTCCAACAGGGGTCACAGTCCATTCCCACAGGGATCACAATCCATTCCCAAAGGGGTCACATTTCTGCCCACAGGGATCACAGTCCGGTCTCACCGGCGTCACAGTCCATTCCAACAGCGGACTCACTCTAGTTTCACAGGATTCACAGTCCAGTTCGAGAGGGATTACAGTCGAGTGCCACAGGGATCACTTTCCAGTCCCACAGGGGTCACAGTCCGGTCCCACAGGGGTCACAGTCCAGTCCCACAGCGATCACTGTCCTGTCCCACAGGGGTCACAGTCCGGTCCCACAGGGATCACTGTCCTGTCCAACAGGGGTCATAGTCCATTCCTTGAGGGAACACAGTCCAGTCCCACAGGGGTCACAGTCTAGTCCCACAGGGATCACAGTCCTGTCCCACACGGATCACAGTCCAGTCCCACTGGGAGCACAGTCCTGTCCCACAGGGGTCACAGTCCAGTCCCACAGGGGTCAGAGTCCAGTCCCACAGGGATCACAGTCCTGTCCCACACGGATCACAGTCCAGTCCCACTGGGATCACAGTCCTGTCCCACAGGGGTCACAGTCCAGTCCCACAGGGATCACAGTCCTGTCCCACACGGATCACAGTCCAGTCCCACAAGGATCCCAGTCCAATCCCACAGGGGTTACAGTCCAGTCCCACATGGCCCTGGCCCAGTCCTTACTGTGGCCGGGGTCCAAACACTACAGTGACTGGTGATTCAGGTTCTCCATGGGCCTGACACTCACAGAAACACACACACACACCTTTCGGATTAGAAGTTGGAGGGGAAATATTATCCAGGTATTCACAATAATGATGTGTTTTGATCCGGTAAATGCGGGGAAAACATTTCACCTTGTGGAAGAACACTGAATAATGTGTAATAATATTAAACTAAGATCTGGGCCATTCAGTCGTGAAATCAGGAACTTAACCCTTTCAATGCTGCGTGTCAATTGTGCTTTCAATGCTGTGAACATGTTTTTTTCATTTGATTCAACCGAGTCTTTCGCAACCCTGAAACGTTGCATAGAGCATTAATACAATACATCTGTTTAGAAATGTATTCAATGTTGTAATGTAGGAAACATACCGAACCAATTTACGTACAGCGAGCTCCCTCAAAGACAAATGTGAGGAGATCATATAATCATCTTTTAGTAATGGTTAATGAGAGACGGACGATGGTCCAGAACTTAAAGAAGGGTAACTTTGAAGGTATGAGGCGTGAATTGGCTAGGATAGATTGGCGAATGATACTTAAGGGGTTGACTGTGGATGGGCAATGGCAGACATTTAGAGACCGCATGGATGAATTACAACAATTGTACATTCCTGTCTGGCGTAAAAATAAAAAAAGGAAGGTGGCTCAACCGTGGCTATCTAGGGAAATCAGGGATAGTATTAAAGCCAAGGAAGTGGCATACAAATTGACCAGAAATAGCAGCGAACCCGGAGACTGGGAGAAATTTAGAACTCAGCAGAGGAGGACAAAGGTTTGATAAGGTCAGGGAAAATGGAGTACGAGAAGAAGCTTGCAGGGGACATTAATGCGGATTGCAAAAGTTTCTATATGTATGTAAAGAGAAAAAGGTTAGTAAGACAAACGTAGGTCCCTTGCAGTCAGAATCAGGGGAAGTGATAACGGGGAACAAAGAAATGGCAGACCAATTAAACAAGTACTTTGGTTCGGTATTCACTAAGGAGGACACAAACAACCTTCCGGATATAAAAGGGGTCAGAGGGTCCATTAAGGAGGAGGAACTGAGGGAAATCTTTATTCGTCGGGAAATTGTGTTGGGGAAATTGAATGGATTGAAGGTCGATAAACCCCCAGGGCCTGATGGACTGCATCCCAGAGTATTATGGAGGTGGCCTTGGAAATAGCGGATGCATTGACAGTCATTTTCCAACATTCCATTGATTCTGGATCAGTTCCTGTCGATTGGAGGGTAGCCAATGTTACCACACTTTGTTAAAAAGGAGTGAGAGAGAAAACAGGGAATTATAGACCGGTCAGCCTGACATTGGTAGTGGGTAAAATGATGGAATCAATTATTAAGGATATCATAGCAGCGCATTTGGAAAGAGGTGACATGATAGGTCCAAGTCACATCGATTTGTGAAAGGGAAATCATGCTTGACAAATCTTCTGGAATTTTTTGAGGATGTTTCCAGTAGAGTGGACAGGGGAGAACCCATTGGTGTGGTATATTTGGACTTTCAGAAAGCTTTTGACAAGGTCCCACACAAGAGATTAATGTGCAAAGTTAAAGCACATGGGATTGGGGGTAGTGTGCTGACGTGGATTGAGAACTGGTTGCCAGACAGGAAGCAAAGAGTGGGAGTAAATGGGTACTTTTCAGAATGGCAGGCAGTGACTAGTGGGGTACCGCAAGGTTCTGTGCTGGGGCCCCAGCTGTTTACACTGTACATTAATGATTTAGACGAGGGGATTAAATGTAGTATCTCCAAATTTGAAGATGACACTAAGTTGGGTGGCAGTGTGAGCTGCGAGGAGGATGCTATGAGGCTGCAGAGTGACTTGGATAGGTTAGGTGAGTGGGCAAATGAATGGCAGATGAAGTATAATGTGGATAAATGTGAGGTTATCCACTTTGGTGGTAAAAACAGAGAGATAGACTATTATCTGAATGGTGACAGATTAGGAAAAGGGAAGGTGCAACGTGACCTGGGTGTCATGGTACATCAGTCATTGAAGGTTGGCATGCAGGTACAGCAGGCGGTTAAGAAAGCAAATGGCATGTTGGCGTTCATAGCGAGGGGATTTGAGTACAGGTGCAGGGAGGTGTTGCTACCGTTGTACAGGGCATTGGTGAGGCCACACCTGGAGTATTGTGTACAGTTTTGGTCTCCGAACTTGAGGAAGGACATTCTTGCTATTGAGGTAGTGCAGCGAAGATTCACCAGACTGATTCCCGGAATGGTGGGACTGATTTATCAAGAAAGCTTGGATCAACTGGGCTTGTATTCACTGGAGTTCATAAGAATGAGAGGGGACCTCATAGAAAGGTTTAAAATTCTGACGGGTTTAGACAGGTTAGATGCAAAAAGAATGTTCTCAATGTTGGGGAAGTCCAGAACCAGGGGTCACAGTCTAAGGATAAGGGGTAAGCCATTTAGGAACGAAATGAGGAGAAACTTCTTCACCCAGAGAGTGGTGAACCTGTGGAATTCTCTACCACAGAAAGTAGTTGAGGCCAATTCACGAAGTATATTCAAAAGGGAGTTAGATGAAGTCCTTACTACTCGGGGGATCAAGGGGTATGGCGAGAAAGCAGGAAGGGGGTACTGAAGTTTCATGTTCAGCCATGAACTCATTGAATGGCGGTGCAGGCTAGAAGGGCTGAATGTCCTGCTCCTGCATCTATTTTCTATGTTTCAATGTTTCAAAAACATCGGGGATAAGTCCGTTGCTTTTCTTTGAAATAGTACCATGGGAAGATTTATCTCCAGCTCAAAGAGCCGAAGTTTCTCACCATCGGAAGTGCAGCACTGCGTTAGTCCGGCACTGGAGTGTCAGACTTGAATTTTGTTCTTGGTTTATTCGACTGTGAATTGAACCGACAGACTTGCTTCCTCAGAATCGGGAGTGCTGCCCACTGAGCCACAGCTGACACCGGATTAGTTACATTTATGAAGTGATATGGAGTAAAGAGATGTAATTGTATTTGAGCTACAGGTCAGCAGTGATCTAATTGAGTTATTGAACAGACTGGAGGGGTTGAATTGCCAAATCCTGTTGCTATGACTCAGCAGCACTGGGCAGTGCAAGTAACAACTGAGCCATTGGGGCACAGTCCGGTGAACCTGTTGGGAACAGCACATGTCAGGATTCAGCTGACGACAGGGGAAGAGCTTTCAGTATTTATCTGTCTAGTGTCACACATGTAGATTGGGAATATGGATCACAATGGTGAGTGTTGAACTGAATCCAGCCAAAGTCAGTTCCTTCAATGACGGTGAAGTGGGGAACCAACACACACAGATCTGAATTCAGCAAGAGTCAGCAGTTCAGGGGGGATTAGAGGGGGGAACCCGTGAGTGTAGAACTGAACCCAGCATCGGTCATTGACATCACCGATGTAGAGGGAGGGAAACCAGTGAGTGTAGAACTGAACCCAGCCAGAGTCAGCACCTTCAGGGGAGGAGAGAGAGGGAAACCAGTGAGTGCAGAACTGAGCCCAGACAAAATCAGCATCTTCAGGAGAGGGGAACCAGTGAGTATAGAACTGAACCCAGCCAGACACAGCACCTACAGAGAAGGAGATAGAGGGGTACCAGTGAGTGTAGAACTGAACCCAGCCAGAGTCAGCACCTTCAGGGGAGGAGCGGGAGGCGTACTGATAAGTATAGAAATTGAACCAACCATGGAAGATTAAATAATTTGCAGCATAGATAGCGAGAAAGTATTCCTTCTGGTTATGAAGTCCAGAACAAGGGGGCGTCAATTAAAGTTAGAGTTAGGCCAAGTGCCCCTCCCTCTCCTCCCCGTAAGGTGCTGATTCTCGCTGAATTTATTTCACCACTCATTGCTTCCCGTCCTCGCCTTCCTTCAAGGAACTGACTCTGGCTGGGTTCAGTTCAACACTCACCATTTTCTCTCCAATATGAGACCCATATGCCTAATTTACATGTGTGACACTCTTCCCTTTTTCAGTGGTGATGCCAGAAAGCACATCTTCACACAAAGGGTAGTAAAGATCTGGCACTCTCCACTATCTTCCTCATTGCTTCCAACCGCCACGCCAACAAATGCATGTCGATCCACGCAGACTTGAGCAACCGAACATCAACCCGTCTCAAATCTAGAAGGCCATTTTGGACTGTCACTGAAGCCCTTCTGCGGTCTGCCATCAGCCTTGTGGATCGATGGTGGAATACTGAAGAACTGGGAAATACGGAATGGATTCCTTATGGAGGACCCCACAGTACAGCCTTAAGGATCAAATGTTCCTCGCCAACAGTCCAGAAACATCAACCGCCTTTGAACCAGTCATGGTAGAAGCTCCAACCTTCTCTATCGGTGGACAATTAAAGCATTCCCAGCATGAGACTGGAGCTCCTAATCAGATCCTGGAGTACATCATTAAGCACTGGCCTCAGAGAAAATTTGCAGGCATTGTACACTATTCCCTCACTATCACACCGGATGCTGTGGTTTGGATATCCAACTTAGATATTGACATTTGATTTGCTTTGCTACTAACGTACGAAAGAAGAAGATTGTTCACCACATTTCTAAGTTTTGTGTCATCCGTAAATGTTGAATTTATGGCTCCTAGGTGCAGTTTACTAAAATATATCAAAAAACGCAGTGCTCCTAATACCTCCCTCTGGGGGACACCTCTCTTTACGTTTCTTTCTTCTGAGAAAAGTACCCGATCACCACTGCTCTCTGCTTTCTGTCCCTTACCAATTTTGTTTCAATGGTACCTCATTATTCCCATGGGCCTCCTTTTTACTTATGATTCAATAACATGAGACGTTAGAAAATACTTTTTGAAAGTCCATATACACATTAATCACAATACATCCACCAGTACTCTCTGTTATTTCATCGATGGACTAAATCAAGTTGTCCAGCATGTCACAATTGCAACGCTCCAGTTTTCTAACACCACTCCTGTATCAAAGGAAGGTTGGAAAATTGTGGCCAGAGCCTGCGCTATCTCAACCCTTTCTCCCCTCAACAACCTTCGATGCATCCCAGTCGGACCGGGAGACTTCTCCACTCTAATCAATGCCAAACCATTCATCTATTTTAATGCATCCAATTGTTCCAGCCCTCTCCTTTACCGTGACATTGGCAGATATCTCCTCTTTTGCAAAGACAGAATCAAAGCAATCACATATTATCAGCATTTAATGTAAGTCTTCAATTAATGTACATTATAAATCAATGCATGATGATAACTATATATAATCAATTCTAAAACTGCCTGGTATTAGTAATGAACTTGTGTTCCCACCAACATATATAGACAACAGCCTAGCGATTATACATCAGTGGTTCTCAAACTTTTTGCGTTGGCGGCACACTTTTGAATACTAGAATTTTTGCTGGCACACTTGAAGGGATTAAAAGCTGAACACAGGTTAAAAAAAATGCATGTTTCAGAATATTTAATTTTTTTTTATTAATCACAGTATATGAAGGAATTTGATGTATACAATAATGTTATGTTATTAATCATTTTTTATTCTGAAAGAACATTAAAATAATAAACTATAATAATAATTCTTACGTTAATTATAGATTAATTAGTATTTTAACGTGATACTTGAGTCTAACGTTTTTTAGTTGTGTCACTAATATTAGGGCCTATAACCGATAAGGCGACTCTCATTTCGTGTTCATGTTCGCTACGTTTTTCCCGTTTTTGCATTTGATGTTCGTAATAGTTGATAATCCTAATGCACAGAGATATGATGCTCAAAACTGCATCAGAATTATCAAGGCTGTTTTTGATATTGCAGGATATTCTTCTTTAATAGAAATAGAGAACGCATCAAAAGCCATATCTGAATGTTTCATTTTAAGACCACGGTCTGAAGAAATAGAAGTCAATTCTTGTTCTCCTAGCAATTTAAAATGAAAAACTGACACACTAATTGGAGGAAATGGATTTCTTACCGAATCATACCTTTCTACAGCCAAGGATGAACATATGTTTTGAAGTTGTCTTCCAGTGATGCCAAATGCTCTTTCACGATAGGAGCAATTTTTTAAATGCTGTGATTTGGTATCAAAGGGAACCTTTCAAGGTTTTTTCTGTTGCTCTCTTTTTCCAGTTCGAATTTATTTCTGAAAAGCTAATAGCTTGTCTGTAGAGGTGCGAATGTTTTCATATCGCCCTTGTATACTGGTGTTAACGCTGTTAAGACAATTAAATATACCTGACAACTATGCCAACTTAGCAGACCACATTTCACTCTTACAGTATTTGCAAATGGCATTGTTTCCTTCTCTTTCAAAAAATCCTGACAATTCTTCTTTAAGTTTAAATACACGACAGAAGACTTTTCCCCTTGAAAGCCATCTTACCTCTGTATTCAAAAGTAAACATTCGTGCTGTGTATCCATAGCATAGCTGTTTAAACAAGCGAGTTTTTAAAGGTCTTGATTTAATATAATTTAAAATATTAACAACTTGATCTAAAACAGATTATAATTCTAGCAGTAATGTCTTTGTCATGTCTCAGTAATGTTAACTGCTTCTCTTTTCAAAAAGCAATGGGTGAATAATATATTTGGATTATGTTTTTTTGCGAGCATAATATATCCTATGACACATCCCACCATAGATGGAGCACTGTCACATGAAATTCTTAAGTCTTCTAAATATGAATTGACAGAATCAAATAAGTCTTGATCGCTAGTATTTTCTGGAAGTTCTCTGCAGCACAGAAATTGGTTTAATATCTCGTTTTCATGAATGAAGCAAACAATTGCTAATAATTGTGCTTTACCACTAATGTTGGTGGACTCGTCGATTTGCAAAGCAAAATTCGTGTTTCCTATTTTCTCGGCTACATTTCTTCAATGTTAGATGACATATCATTTATCCTTCTCCGAATTGAATATTCAGACAGCAGAATTTTTGCAATTTCTTCCTCCGCTTCATCACCAGGCATTATGTTGACAATTTTACGACATTCAGGCAAAGTAAATGACTCAGCTATAGTATGAGGCTTCATTTTCTGCGCTATTCATTCAGCAACTTCATAAGAAGCAATTTGAACCTTATCTGACACCTTAACATTTTTTTCAAAATATTTCACTTGTTTTGATTGCATTCCCATAAATCTCTTAAAATAACTCTGATCTTTTGCTGCAAGATGTGCATGTTTCGTAGTAAAGTGACGTTTCAATTTACTGGGAACCATTGCACTTTTCGAAATTTTTTTGCCGCACACAACACATAGTGGAATAGGGCATTCTTCTTCTCCTGTCCATGAAAAAGTGAACCTCAAATAATCCTCCATATATTGACGATGAATTTTGATTTTTTTCGGATTTGGTTCGGCACCGCTTGTACTGGTGTTGGTTGTAGGCCTATTAGTGCCACTTGTAGTGGCACTGTCATTGATGTCTCCTTGATCATTTTTACATATTCTTATGATGAATTTTATCCATTGTGGGGGATAAACTTTATTAGTCTGAGTGATCCAAACACCAGACAGACATGAACTGAGTCTTCCAATTTCCAAACTCCAGAGAGTCCAGACAGAAATGAAACTAGAGTTGAAAAGGAAGTTTTGTTTTTGACTATGGTCAAAATATGCTAAAAGCCAACACTCAAAAATCAAAGAAATCGCTCGGGCGGCTGGGCCAGGTCAAATTGGATGCCACATACATCAAAGGATCCGCAAATTGGCGCTATATCAGGTCAAACGTCAAAGATGCCGCCTGTCCCGGCCACACATCAAGCTGCAGATCAATAACCAAAAATAGCAAAATATAAATAATAATGTGGTTAAATGTAATTAAATAGTTTTTGACATTTTATTATAAAAACTCTACTTTTAACTGCCTATATGTTAGACTCGTCTTTCATTTCTTTCATACAAATTAACAATCAAATTTAAAGCTTTTCACATGAACAATTTAATACAATTATTTTGGATTGGGGGTGGCCATGGCCCAAGTCCCCCCCCCCCCCCGCGGCCTAAGCCCTTGGTCCAGACGGACGTACACACACAAACGTAAATGTACACACACACGCTTGTACACACACACACACACACACACACACACACACACACACACAAACACACACACACACAGTCTTATTCGGTGGTAGGCACTGGCACTTCTCTATCAGTAATGGGAGGGAGTAAGGGAGGTGAGAGGGGAGGGTCGGTGTCGAGTACTCAAAGGAAACACGTTTTGCCAAAGGATTTTCTTCTGAGAATGGACATTTAATTTGCTTGTGTGTTTTGTCTCTTGACATTATTACTTGTACAACTCATGAGCATAGTTTTTTTGTTAATAGTAGAGATAAATAGATAGTTATTTGTCAATATTGGCAATGTTTACTACAGCAGTGGCGTCATACATATAGGTAGATGACATATGTGTCTGTCTATCTCTGTCTCTTCCCCCTCCCCTTCTGTTTCAGAGATGCATTGCGTTTCATTGTGAAATCAGCTAAAGTCCACCATATTTTTAGACAATTTGGTGGCACACCTGTGAAGGGTTCATGGCACACCAATGTGCCGTGGAACACCAGTTGAGAACCACTGATCTAAACTCTCTGATATTTAACATGATGAGAACAGTTACAATACTACATTGCATGGTATTCATATTTGATGCGATGTGATGCCCGGCACAGCGATTTTTCGTACTCTTTTAAGTAACAGGTAGACAGATGAGAATCTGTTTCTTCATTATGAATGTACCTGACACTGAGCTCGCACAGTTCCTGCAGAAAGCGCTCTCCCTGCAGCTCTTACTCGTGGGTTGAAATCATTTTCCATTTTTACGCAATAAAAACTGAGGTTTGGGTTAAGTTCTCATTCCCTGAGACATTAATACATAAGAACTGAAGATTTAGGAGTGGGAGTTGGTCACATGGCCCCTCGACACTGCTCCGCCATTCAATTAAGATGATGGTTTATTATCGAATTCAACCCCACTTTCCCCATCCCCATAATCCTTGATTTTCTGAGAGTCTAAATCATTACTATTATAAAGCTGTTTTAGAGAAATTTTCCAACACTGCAGGGAATTGAATCTTCATTACTGAGGTTGACTGTCGTGGGTAAACAGGTCAGGTTCCCTGTTGCAGACCGATCGAAATCCCTTAGAGTTCTGCAGTCAGGGAGTTTGATGATTGAAGGGACATTGATTCAATTATTGGATTGCTCTGAGTGTTCCTTCTCAATATCTCTATTTAATTATGTTCTGTTCTATTGTCACAATGAAACGGAACAAAGTTTCACACTGCTGTGCCCACCAGACTAGCATTAATAGCATGATCTAACCTGAGCGTCTCAGTGCAGGTTCCCTTTGTGTGCAAATCAGGCATTCAATCAAGCGATCAGCAGCTGCCCACGAACAATAGAAGTCTCCACTTCTCACACAGAATTCAGCCGGATCTGATGGATATAAGAAATAAATATGATTTTTAACTTACACGATCAACCTCTATGGGTAGTCAATTTTCCTGGACAATCTCTAACTTGTATAAATATGTATCTACGGTAAGACGGATTCTATCCCGTCTGTTTGTGGGTTCGGCCCGATTGTTCTGAGTTCTTATTTATACAGGCCGATCACTGGCATCATTTTCGGGTGGTGGATAATTAACATGTGTTGGGTTCGGTGATGGTCACTTGGTCAGTTTTTGGGTGATGGGTCAGTTTACATGTGTTTGGTTATGTGAGTTCACTTGGTCAGTTTCTAGGTGATGGGTCAGTTTACAGGTGTTGAATTATGTGAGGGTCACTTCATCAGTTTCTGGGTGATTAGTCAGTTTACATGTGTTGGGTTATGTGAGGATCACTTGGTCAGTTTCTGGGTGATGTGTCTGTTTACATGTGTTGGGTTATGTGAGGGTCACTTGATCATTTTCTGGGTGATTGGTCAGTTTACATGTGTTGGTTATGTGAGGGTCACTTGGTCAGTTTCTGGCTGATGGGTCAGTTTACATGTGTTGGATTATGTGAGGGACCCATGGTCAGTTTCTGGATGATGGGTCAGTTTACATGTGTTGGGTAATGTGAGGGCCACTTCGTCAGTTTCTGTGTGATGGGTCAGTTTACATGTGTTGGGTTATGTGAGGGTCACTTGGTCAGTTTCTAGGTGATGGGTCAGTTTTCATGTGTTGGTTTATGTAATGGTCTCTTGGTATATTTTGGGTGATGGGTCGGTTTACATATGTTGGGTTATCTGAGGGTCACTTGGTCAGTTTCTGTGTGATGTGTCAGTTTACATGTGTTGGGTTCGGTGAGGATCACTTGGTCAGTTTCTGGGTGATGGGTGAGTTTACATGTTTTGGGTTCGGTGATGGTCACTTGGCCAGTTTCTGGGTGATGGGGCAGTATACATGTGTTGGGTTATGTTAAGGACATTTAGCCAGTTTCTGGGTAATGGGTCTGTTTTCATGTGTTGGGTTATGTGATGGTCACTTCGTCAGTTTCTCGGTGCTGGGTCAGTTTACATGTGTTGGTTATATGATGGTCACTTGGTCAGTTTCTGGGTGATGGGTCAGTTTACTTATTTTGGATTTGGTGACGGTCACTTGGTCAGTTTTTGGGTGATCGTTCAGTTTACATGTGTTGGTTTTGGTAATGGTCAATTGATCAGTTTCTGGCGGATGGGTCTGTTTTCATGTGTTGATTTATGTGAGGGTCGCTTCGTCAGTTTGTGGATGATGGGTTAGTTTATATTTGTTGGGTTATGTGAGGGTTACTTGGTCAGTTTCTGGGTGATGGGTCAGTTTACATGTGTTGGGATATGTGCTGGTCACTTGGTCAGTTTCTGTGTCTGCGGCAGGTTACATATGTTGGGTTATGTGATGATCACTTGGTCAGTTTCTGGGTGATAGATCAGTTTACATGTGTTGAGTTATGTGAGGGTCTCTTGGTCAGTTTCTGGGTGATGGGTAAGTTTACAAGTGTTCGGTTATGTGATGATTACTTGGTGATTTCTGGTTAATTGGTCAGTTTACATGTGTTGGGATATGTGAGGGTCACATTGGTCAGTTTCTGGATGATGGGTCAGTTTACATGTGTTGGGTTATGTGAGGGTCACTTGGTCAGTTTCTGGTTGATCGGTCAGTTTACATGTGTTGGGTTATGTGAGGGTCACTTGGTCAGTTTCTGTGTGATGGGTCAGTTTACATATGTTGGGTTCGGTGAGGGTCAGTTGGTCAGTTTCTGGGTGATGGGTCAGTTTACATGTGTTGGGTTATGTGAGGTTCACTTGGTCAGTTTCTGCGTGATTGGTCAGTTTACATGTGTTGGGATCAGTGACCGTCAGTTGGTCAGTTTCTGCTGATGGGTGAGTTTATATGTGTTGGGTTATTTGTGGGTCACTTGGTCAGTTTCTGTGTGATGGGTCAGTTTACATGTTTTGGGTTCGGTGATGGTCACTTGGCCAGTTTCTGGGTGATGGGGCAGTATACATGTGTTGGTTATGTTAAGGACATTTGGTCAGTTTCTGGGTGATGGGTCTGTTTTCATGTGTTGGGTTATGTGATGGCCACTTCTTCAGTTTCTCGGTGCTCGGTCTGTTTACATGTGTTGGGTTATATGATGGTCACTTGGTCAGTTTCTGGGTGATGGGTCAGTTTACATATTTTGGATTTGGTGATGGTCACTTGGTCAGTTTCTGGCTGATCGGTCAGTTTACATGTGTTGGTTTTGCTAATGGTCAATTGGTCAGTTTCTGCCTGATGGGTCTGTTTTCATGTGTTGGGTTATGTGAGGGTCGCTTCGTCAGTTTGAGGATGATGGGTCAATTTATATGTGTTGGGTTATGTGAGGGTTACTTGGTCAGTTTCTGGGTGATGGGTAAGTTTACAAGTGTTCGGTTATGTGATGATTACTTGGTCAGTTTCTGGTTGATGGGTTCGTTTACATGTGTTGGGTTCGGTGATGGTCACTTTGGTCAATTTCTGGGTGATGGGTCAGCTTACATGTGTTGGGTTATGTGATGGTTACTAGGTCAGTTTCTGGCTGATTGGTCAGTTTACTTGTGCTGGGTTTGGTGATGGTCAGTGGCCCAGTCTCCCCTTTTGGTTTGGCTGTGCCTGGCTTATTTGCTGGACCAATATTCTCTTACCTTCGGAGTCGTGGGATTAAGGTGCTATTTGGCGGTTTGAGCTTTTGCTTATTTCGCTGACTTCAGAGGCGATCCCCAGCTCTAAATTGCTCGCAAAGATTTCAAGAAATTGTTGATATCAATGCGATTCAACATCAGTTTCAGCAAATCTCTCCCTGACTCGAAGCACTCTCCATCATCTCGCTGCTCAAGATCGAATTTGCTTTAATTTTACCCACAGCTCTGAGTCATTTCGGCTCACTTAGCCATCGGGCTGTCGGTCGCTTCTTGATCTATCGGTGTGAGAAAACAAGGGCTAATTTGCATTGTGTACATTTCTGGTTTCCTAGAATAAGGAAGGAAATAATTGGCTTTAAATGGTGGGCAATCTGTATTGACCATGTTGATTCCTGGGATGCGGGGTCTGTCCTATGAGGAGAGATTACGTAGAATGTGCCAATATTCTGGATTTTAGAAGAATGAGAGCTGATGTGTTGAATGAATGAAACTCATAACGGTCCTGAACATTCTGACTAAGAGGCGAGATCGCTCCCAGCAGAGCCATATCAGACAGATGGCGATTAAACAATATTTAAGTCAGTGGTGCACATTGCACCTCAGAAAGGTCAATTCATCTGCTTTGGGAGACTAAGATTTTCATTACTTGTTAAAATCCACCTTGGTGTTTGCCGTCACCCTTTGCAAGTTCTCCTCCCGATGTCTGTCTCCAGGACACTTTCGTGGGTTGTATTCCTTTTGACACTTTGGAGCGGCTGCTCTGACACCATTCGTTTTGATCAAAACAAGTGTCTTTCAATTCTCTATCTCCCGTGGTCACACAGACTGAGACCACCACAGAGCGTCTTTAATGACAGCGGTTCCCCCACATTTTCTCGAGGCCTCCTTACCTGTTGCTGTCCTCACAGCCAGAATTATACTTCTAGAATGTGCTCAAGATTCCCAGCATGCCTTCTTCAACATTCAGTTTCAACTTTCCTTTGTTGAATTAAAACCTTCAACGAAACTCAGCTCCTTTAGCAGAACAATAATCCAGGTTCCCATCCAATCCATTATTGTCAGTAAAAGCGGTATTGAAATGTCTAAAACCCTTCTGGGGAAGCAGAAAAAAGAATACAAATTATTGCAGCCATTGGTTCCAACACTGAGCACGTCCTCTGCGAGCAAGGCTCAAACTTGCCCGTGTAACGAAAGGCAGTGCCCAAAAGTTAAATTCTCAAATCTCCCACCCTGCATTGTATATTAAATCTCCTCAATGACTATTGCGCAGCTCTTGCTCGTGGGTTTATATCGTTGTCCATTTTGCAGCTCAGTAAGGAACGAGTTTGATTTATGTTCTCATTCCCTGACAAGAAGAACTTAGGAATAAGGATCGGGATTTGGACACACGGCCCATCGAGCCAGTTCCACGTTTCAATAAGTTCCTGGCAGATCATGGAACACTACCCCACTCTCCCGACCAATCCCCCTACTCCTTGATGCCCTCAGAGTCCAAAAACATGACGTTTATAAGGCTGCCCACCTGACTGGCGCTCAGAGGATAATGCAACCTGAGTGTCTCTGTGCAGATTTCCTTTGTGTGCAAGTGTTCCAGTCAAGTGTTCAGCAGCTGTGCATGGAGCACATAAATCAGCACTTCTCACGGAGAAATCAGCCAAAATGGATGGATATTGGGCTAAAGACGATTTCTAGCTTACGCATTCAAGCCCTCTGGTCAGTCAGTGTTTCTAGACAATCTCAAACTGTGTAACTATATATCGACGGGATGACGGTTTCTGTCCCGTCTGTTTTATGGATTCTACCCGAAGGTTGTGAGCTGTTTCTTACACAGACCGAGCGCTGGCAACATATTCGCGTGGTGGATAATTAACCTGTGTTCGGTTCCGTGATGGTCACTTATTCAGTTTCTGGGCGATGGGTCAGTTTACATATGTTGGGTTATGTGTGGGTCATTTGGTCAGTTTCTGGGTGATGGGTCAGTTTACATGTGTTGGGTTCGGTGATGGTCACTTGGTCAGTTTCTGGGTGATGGGTCAGTTTATATGTGTTGGGTTTGGTAATGGTCACTTGGTCAGTTTCTGGTTGATGGGTCAGTTTATATGTGTTAGATTATGTGATGGTCACTTGGTCAGTTTCTGGCTGATGGGTCCGTTTACATGTGTTGTGTTATGTAAGGGTCACTTGGTCAGTTTCTGGGTGATGTGTCAGTTTACATGTGTTGGGTTATGTGATGATCACTTGGTCAGTTTCCGGGTGATGGGTCAGTTTACATGTGTTGGGTTCACTGATGGTCACTTGGTCAATTTCTGGGTGATGTGTCAGTTTACATCTGTTGGATTATGTGAGGGTCACTTTGTCAGTTTCTGGGTGCTGGGTAAGTTTACGTGTGTTGGGATATGTGTAGTTCACTTGTTCAGTTTCTGGGTCTGGGGCAGGTTACATGTGTTGGGTAACGTGATGTTCACTTGGTCAGTTTCTGGGTGATGGGTCATTTTACAAGTTGTGGGTTCGGTGATGGTCATTTTGTTAGTTTCTGGGTGATGGGTCAGTTTACATGTGCTGGGTTCGGTGATGGTCAATGGCCCAGTCTCCACTATTGATTTGGATGTGTCTGGCTTATTTGCAGGACGAATATTCTCTTACTTTCGGAGTCGTGGGATTAAGGTGCTATTTGGTGGTTTGAGCTTTTGCTTATTAGGCTGACTTCAGCGGCGATCCCCAGCTCTAAATTGCTCGCAAGGATTTCAAGAAATTTTTGATATCAATGCGATTCAACATCAGTTTCAGCAAATCTCTCCCTGACTCGAAGCCCTCTCCATCATCTTGCTGCTAAAGATCGAATTTGCTTTAATTTTACCAACAGCTAAGTCATTTCGGCTCACTTAGACATCGGGCTGTCGGCCACTTCTTGATGTATTGGTGTGAGAAAACAAGGGCTAATTTGTATTGTTTACATTTCTGGTTTTCTAGCATAAGGAATGAAATAAGTGGCGTTAAATGGTGGGCAATCTGTATTGACCACGTTGATTCCTGGGATGCGGGGTCTGTCCTGTGAGCAGAGATTACGTAGAATGTGCCAATATTCTGGATTTTAGAAGAATGAGAGCTGATGTGTTGAATGAATAAAAGTCATAGCTTGCCTGGACATTCTTACGAAGAGGCGAGATCGCTGCCAGCAGAGCCATATCAGACAGATGGCGATTAAACAATATTTAAGTCAGTGGTGCACATTGCACCTCAGAAAGTTCAATTCCTCTGCTTCGGGAGACGGAGAGTTTCATTACTTGTTAAAATCCACCTTGGTGTTTGCCGTCACCCTTTTCAAGTTCTCCTCCCGATGTCTGTGTCCAGGACATTTTCGTGCGTTGTGCTCCTTTTGACAAATTGGAGCGGCTGCTCTAACACCATTCGTGGTGATAAATACAAGTGTCATTCAATTCCCTGCATCCCGTGGTCACACAGACTGAGACCACCAGACAACATCTTTAATGACAGCGGTTCCCCTGCACTTTCTCGAGGCCTCCTTACCTGTAGCTGTTCACACAGCCAGAATTACACTACTAGAATGTGCTCAAGATTCCCAGAATGACTTCGTGAACATTCAGTGTAAACTTTCCTTTCAGTAAATAAAACCTTCAAGGAAACTCAGCTCCATTTGCAGAACAATAATCCATGATTCCATCCAGTGTTTTCCTGTCCTTAAAAGCGGTATTGAAATGTCTAAAACCCTTCTGGGGAAGCAGGTAAAAAATACAAATGATTGCAGGCATTGGTTCCAACATTGAGTCCGTCCACTGCGAGCAAGGCTCAAACCTGCCCGTGTAAACAAAGGCGGTGCTCAAAAGTTAAATTCGCAAATCTCCCACCCTGCATTGTGTGTTAAATCTCCTCAATGACGATGGCGCAGCTCTTGCTCGTGGGTTTATATCGTTGTCCTTTTTCCAGCTCAGTAAGGAACGAGTTTGATTTATGTTCTCATTCCCTGACAAGAAGAACTTAGGAATAAGTATCGGGATTTGGACACACGGCCCATCGAGCCTGATCCCAGTTTCAATAAGTTCCTGGCTGATCATGGAATTCAACACCACTCTCCCGCCCAATCCCCCTACTCCTTGATTCCCTCAGAGTCTAAAAGCATGACATTTATAAGTCTGCCCACCTGACTGGCGCTAAGAGGATAATTTAACCTGAGCGTCTCTGTGCAGATTTCCTTTGTGTGCAAATTAGCCATCCAGTCAAGTGTTCAGCAGCTGTGCATGAAGCACATAAATCAGCACTTCTCCCGGGGAAAGCAGACAAAATGGATGGATATTGGGACTAAAGACGATTTCTACCTTAAGCAATCAAGCTCTCTGGGCAGTCAGTGTTTCAAACAATCTCTAACTGTGTAAATACATATCAACGGAATGACGGTTTGTGTTCCGGCTGTTTTATGGGTTCTACCCGATGGTTCTAAGCTGTTTCTTTCACAGGTTGGCAACATGTTCGCGTGGTGGATAATTAACATGTGTTGTGTTTGGTGATTGTGACTTGGTCAGTTTCTGGGTGATAGGTCAGTTTACATGTGTTGGGTTATGTGATGGTCACTTGGTCGGTTTCTGGGTGATGGGTCAGTTTACATGTGTTGAGTTATTTGAGGGTCACTTGGTCAGTTTCTGGATGATGGACCAGTTTACATGTTTTGGGTTCGGTGGCGGTCACTTGGTCAGTTCCTGGGTGATGGGTCAGTTTACATGTGTTGGTTTTGGTGGCGGTCAATTGGTCAGTTTCTGGGTGATGCGTCAGTTTACATCTTTTGGGTTATGTGCGGGTCACGTGTTCAGTTTCTGGGTGATGGGTCACTTTGCATGTGTTGGGTTATGTGCGGTTCACTTGGTCAGTTACTGGGTGATGGGTCTGTTTACCTGTGTTTGATTCGCTAATGCTCAATTGCCCAGTCACCACTATTGGTTTGGGCCTGGCTGGCTTATTTGTTGTGGCAATATTCTCTTACTTTCAAAGATTCGTGGGATTAAGGTGCTGTTTGACGGTATGAGATTTAGAAAATTAGGCTGATTTCACGGGCAATCCCCAGCTCTGAATTGCTGTGCAAAGATTTCCAGAGTGGTTATATGTATCCGATTCAACATCAGTTTCATGGAACTTCTCACTGATGAGATCTCTCCTTCATCTCGCCGCTAAAGATTGAATTGGCTTTAATTTGACCCGCAGCTTGGAGTCATTTCGGCTCGCTGCGACTTCGGACTGTCGCTCCCTTCATGATCCATCGGTGCGAGAAAACAACAGAAAATTCCTACTTCTGGTCACCTCGCATAAGAACATAAAATAAGTTCCTTTAGAAAGTGTGCAATCTGTGTTCACCATATTGATTCCTAGGTTGTTGGGCCTGTCCTCTGACAGTAATTACGTAGAATATGCCAATATTCTGGATTTTAGAACATTGATAGTTGATGTGATTGAAATGAATTAAATTCATAGCGGGCTTACAGCCAATATTTGTGTCCTAACTCAGAGGCGAGTTGGATCGAAGCAAAGCCATGGCTGACAGATGGTGCTTCAGACAATATTTCAGTCATTGTTGAAAGGCCAACTCCTCTGTTCGGGAGACTTGGAGTTTCATTACTTGTTAATATCCACCTTGGTGTTTGTCTTCACCCTCTTCAAGGTCTGCTCCCGATGTCTGCCTCCGGGACACTGCCCTGGGCTGATATCCCTTTGTCACTTTGGAACGTCTGCTCTGACACCATTCCTGCTGACAAAAAGCAGTGTGTCGCAATTCTCTTTCCCCTATGGTTACACAGACTGACGCTAGCAGACAGCGTCTGTTGCTGACAGCTGTTCCCCACGGTCTCTCGCGTCATCCTTGCATGTAGCTTTCCACACAGCTTGAATAACACTTTGCGAATTTGGTCAAGATTCCCAGTATGCCTTCTTGAACAGTCAGCTTAACATTTCCTTTGTAGAAGTTAACCTTCAATTAACTCCAGCTCCATTAGTAGATCAGTAATGCAGCTTACAACCAATATTTTAGTATCCTTAACAGCAGTAATGAAATGTCTACAAAGCTCCAATAGGAAGCGGATCAAAGAATACAAACTCTTGCAGGCATTCAGTCCAACACTGAGCAGATCCGCTGCGAGGAAGTTTCAAACCTGCCCGGGTAAACAAAGGCAGTGCCCAACATTAAAATTCTCAAATCGCAGACCCTGCACTATGTGTTAAATCTCCTCAATGACCATTGCACTGCAAATTTATCAAATCGCAAAGAATCGCAGCCATCAGCAAAATAATCTAACCCCTCCGATATTTACCTGTTATATAACATAGACACATAGAAAATAGGTGCAGGAGTAGGCCATTCGACCCTTCGAGCCTGCACCACCATTCAATAAGATCATTGCTGATCATTCCCTCAGTACCCCTTTCCTGCTTTCTCTCCATACACCTTGATCACTTTAGCCGTAAGGGCCATATCTAACTCCCTCTTGAATATATCCAATGAACTGGCATCAACAACACACTGCGGTAGTGAATTCCACAGGTTAACAACTCTCTGAGTGAAGAAGTTCTCCTCATCTCAGCCCTAAATGGTTTACCGCTTATCCTTAGTCGCTGACCGCTGGTTTTGGACTTCCCCAACATCAGGAACATTCTTCCCGCATCTAACTTGTCCAGTCCCGTCAGAATTTTATATGTTTCTATGAGATCCCCATCATCCTTCTAAACCCGTGTGAATAAAGTCCCAGGTGATCCAGTCTCTCCTCATATGTCAGTCCTGTCATCCCTGGAATCAGTCTGTTGAACCTACGCTGCACTCCCTCAATAGCAAGAACGACCTTCCTCAGATTAGGAGCCGAAATCTGAAGGCAATATTCCAGGTGACGCGTCAATAAGGCCCTGTACAACAGCAGTAAGTCCTCCCTGCTCCTGTACACAAATCCCGTAGCTATGAAGGCCAACAACCATTTGCCTTCTTCACCGCCTGCTGTACCTGCATGCCAACTTTCAATGAATGATGTACCATGACACCCAGGTCCCGTTGCCCCTCCCCTTGTCCTCATCTGCCGCCATTCAGATAATATTCTGCCTTCGTGTTTTTGCCACCAGAGTGGATAACCTCACATTTAGCCACATAATACTGCATCTGCCATGCATTTGCCGACAGAGCTAACCTGTCCAAGTCAACCAGCAGCCTCTTAGCATCCTCCTCACAGCTCACACCGCCCACCCATATTAGTGCCTCTGGAAACCTGGAGACATTACACTCAATTTCTTCATCTAAATCATTGACGTATAATTTAAATAGCTGGGATCCCAGCAATGCAACCTGCGGCACCCGACTAGTCACTGCCTGCCATTCAGAAAATGAACTGTTTTTCCAGACACTCTGCTTCCTATCTTCCAACCAGTTATCTATCTACATCAGTACCTTACCCCCAATACCATCTGCTTTAATTTTGCACACCAATATCTTGTGTGGGACCTTGTCAAAAGACTTTTGAAAGTCCAGAAACACCACATCCACTGGTTCCCCCTTGTGCACTCTACTAGTTACATCCTCAAAAATCCCAGAAGGTTTGTCAAGCATAATTTCCTTTTCATAAATCCATGCTGACTTGGACCGATCATGCAACTGCTTTCCAAATGCGCTGCTATTTCATCTTTAAGTATTGATTCCAATAATTTCCCCACTAATGATGTCAGGTTAACCGGTCTATAATTTCTTGTTTTTTCTCTCCCTCATGTTTTAAATAGAAGCATTAGATTAGCTACCCTCCAATCTTTAGAACTGATCCAGAGTCGCTAGACTGCTGGAAAATTATCACTAATGCATCCACTATTTCTCGGGCCACTTACTTAAGTAATCTGGGATGCAGACTATCAGGTCCCGGGGATTTATCGGCCTCCTTCTCGCTAGACCCTCGGTCCCCTCGTATTTCTGGAAGTTTATTTGAATCTTCCTTCTTGAACATATGATGACATGATGAGAACAGTTGCATTTCAACTTTGCTTGTAATTCATATCTGATGCGATGTGAAATCCAGCACATCGATTTGTGGTACCTTTTTTTTATCCACAGGTACAGAGATGAGAATCTATTTCCCTGTTATGAATGTACCTGACGCTGAGCTGGCAGCTTTCCAGCAGAAAAGGCTTTCCCTGCAGCTATTACTGGTGGGATTAAATCGTTTTTTATTTTCAGCAAAATAAAGACTGAGTTTCGTTTAATTTCTCATTCCCTGAGACATTAAGTACATAAGAACATAAGAATTAAGAGCGGTAGTTGGTCACACGGCCCATCGAGGCTGCTCCTCCATTAAATATTATGGCTGATCATCGAATTCAAACCCACTTTCCCGCCCGATCCCCATAATCCTTCATTCTCTTACAGTCCAAACATTACTTTTCTAAAGCTGTTTTAAATAACTGTTCCAGCATAGCACAGATTTGAATCTTCATTACTGAACCTGACTGTCGCGGGTAAACAGGTCAGGTTAACTGTCGTAGTCTGATCCAAATCCCGTAGAGTTGTCCAGTCAGGGAGTTTGAAGATTGAATGGATATTTATTAAATTATTGGATTGCTCTGAGTGGTCATCCTACATATCTCTGTTGAACTATATTCTATTCCATTGTAACCATGAAACTGAATAAAGTTTCACACTGCTGTGCCCAGCATACTGGCACTAATAGGATAATGTAACCTGAGCGGCTCAGTGCAGATTCCCTTTGTGTGCAAATCAGGCTTTCAGTCAAGCGATCAACAGCTGTCCATGAAGGATACAAAGCACCACTTCTCACGGAGAATGCAGCCAGATTTGATGGATATTAGAACTCATGATGGTTTCTACCTTACACAATCAACTCTGTGGTCAGTCAATGTCTCAGAACAATCTCTAACTGTGTAAATATGTATCTATGGTATGACAGTTTCTGTCCTGTCTGTTTGTGGGTTCTGCCCGATTTTTCTGAGCTGTTTCTTACACAGGCCAAGCGCTGGCATCATATTCGGGTGGTGGATAAATAACATCTGTTGGGTTCAGTGAGGGTCACTTGATCAGTTTCTGGTTGACGGGTCAGTTTACATGTGTTGGGTTATGTGAGGGTCACTTGGTCAGTTTCTGGGTGATGGGTTAGTTTACTTGTGTTGGGTTATATGATGGTCACTTGGTCAGTTTCTGGGTGATGGGTCAGTTTACTTGTGTTGGGATATGTGATGGTCTCTTGGTCATTTTCTGGGGGATGGGTCTGTTTATTTGTGTTGAGATATGTGAGGGTCATTTGGTCAGTTTCTGGGGGATGGGTCAGTTTACATGTGTTGGGTTATGTGATGGTCACTTGGTCAGTTTCTGGGGGATGGGTCTGTTTACACGTTTTGGAGTATGTGATGGTCGATTGGTCAGTTTTTGTGTGATGGGTAAGTTTTCTTGTGTTGGCTAATGTGAGGGTCACTTGTTCAGTTTCTGCTTGATGGGTCAGTTTACATGTGTTCAGTAATCTGATGGTAACTTGGTCACATTCTGGGGGAATGGGTCTGTTTACATGTGATGCCTTATGTGATGGTCATTTGGTCAGTTTCTGGGGGATAGTCAATGTCAAACATTTAAAGTTCAAATGGATGAGCATCAAAAATTGTACATCCCTGTCTGGAGTTAAAATAAAACGGGGAAAGAGGCTCAACTTTGGCGAACAAGGGAAATTAAGGATAGTGTTAAATCCAAGGAAGAGGCATAATAATTTATCAGAAAAAGCAGTCAACCTGAGGACTGGGAGAAATTTAGAATTCAGCAGAGGAGGACAAAGGTTTTAATTGGGAATGGGAAAATAGAATATGAGAGGAAGCTTGCTGGGAACATAAAAACTGATTTCAAAATTCTATAGATAAGTGAATAGAAAAAATAGTGAAGACAAACGTAGGTCCATTGCAGTCAAATTCAGGTGAATTTATAATGGGGATAAAAGAAATGGCAGACCAGTGGAAAAAATATTTTGGTTCTGTCTTCAAGAAAGAATACTCAAATAATCTTCCAGAAATACTCGAGGAACTAGGGTCTAGAGTGAAGGGGGAACTGAAGGAAATCTGTATTAGGCAGGAAATTGTGTTAGGGTAATTGATGGTATTGAAGGCCAATAAATCCCCAAGGCCTGATAGTCTGCATCCCAGAGTACTTAAGAAAGTGGCCCTAGTAATAATGGAAACATTGGTGATCATTTTCCAACAGTCTATAGAATCTGGATCAGTTCCTAGGTACTGAACGGTAGCTAATGTAATACCTTTTTAAAAAAAATGATGGAGAGAGAAAACGGGTAATTATAAATTGGTTAGGCTGGCATCAGTAGTGAGGAAAACTTTGGAATCATTTGTTCAAGATGAAATGGCAGCGCATTTGGATTGCAGTGACAGGATCGTTCCAAGTCAGCATGGAATTATGAAAGGGAAATCATGCTTGACAAATCTTCTGGAATTTTTTGAGGATGTAACTAGTAGAGTGGACAAGGGAGAACCAGTGGCCGTGTTGTATTTGGACTTTCAAAAGGCTTTTGACAAAGTCCCACACAAGAGACTGGTGTTCAAAATTAAAGCACATGGTATTGGGGGTAAGGTACTGATGTAGATAGAGAACTGGTTGGCAGACAGGAAGCAGAATGTCGAGATAAACGCGTCATTTTCAGAATGGCAGGCAGTGACTAGTTGGGTGCCACAAGTTTCAGTGCTGGGACCCCAGCTATTTACAATATACATCAATGATTTAGATGAAGAAATTGAGTGTAATATCTCCAAGTTTGCAGATGACACTAAACTGGGTGGCAGTGTGAGCTGGGAGGAGGACGCTTAGAGGTTGCTGGGTGAGTGGGCAGGTTATATGAGTGGGCAAATGCATGGCAGATGCAGTATAATGTGGATAAATGTGAGGTTATCTTCTTTGGTGGCAAAAACGCGAAGACAGAATAATATCTGAATGGCAGAAGATTAGGAAAATGTGAGGTGCAACGACATCTGGGTGTCATGGTACATCAGTCATTGAAAGTTGGCATGTAGATACAGCAGACGGTGAAGAAGGCAAATGGTATGTTGGCCTTCATAGCTAGGGGATTTGAGGATAGGAGAAGGCTGGTCTTAATGCAATAGTACAGGGCCTTGGTGAAGCTTCACCTGGGATATTGTGTTTAGTTTTGTTCCCCTAATCTGAGGAAGGATGTTCTTGCTATTGAGGGAGTGCAGCGAAGGTTCACCAGACTGATTCCCCGGATGGCTGGACTGACATTTTATGAGCAACTGGATCGATATTGCCTGTATTCACTGGAGTTTAGAAGGATTAGAGGGGATCACATAGAAAGATAAAAACATTCTGAGGCGACTGGACAGGTTAGATGCAGGTAGAATCTTTCCGATGTTGGAGAATTCCAGAACTAGGGGACACAGACTAAGGATAAGCAGTAAGCCATTTAGGACTGAGATGAGGAGATCTGCTTTCATCAGAGAGTTATTATCCTCAGGAATTCCCTACCGCAGAGAGTTGTTGAGTCCAGTTCATGGATATGTTCAAGAGGGAATTAGATAAGGCCCGTACGGCTAAAGGGATCAAGGGGTATGGAGCGAAAGCAGGAAAGGGGTACCGAGATGAATGATCAGCCATGATCTTATTGAATGGTGGTGCAGGCTCGAAGGGCCGAATGGCCGACTCCTGCACCTATTTTCTTTGTTTCTATGGACTGGTTTGGAAAATGTAGATTGTCTGTGCCAATGGATTAAATGCTGTATTTCATAAAATCATAGAAATTTACTGCACAGAAGGATCCCATTTCGTGCCATCTTGTCCGCGTCGGCCGAAGAGGAGCACTCCAGCCTAATCCCATTTTGCAGCTCTTTGTCCGTATCCTTGTTACGGCATTATTGCACATCCAATAATTTTTGCAACGTGGTGGTGTTTTCTGCCTCTCCCATCCTTTCAGGCCGTGAGCTCTAGAACACTGTCACCATCTGGAAGACTATCTTTCCCGTCATATCTCCTCTAATACTCCACCTAATTACTTTCAATCTATGCTGTCTGGATGTTGATCCCTCTGACAAGGGAAACAGGTCCTTTCTATCCACTCTGTCCAGGACCTTCATATTTGTAGAGACCTCAATCAATTCTCCCCTCAGCCTCCTCTGTTCCAAAGTACAAAGACCCAGCATCAACAATCTTATCTCATGGCTAACATTCTTGGACATCTCTTCTACTCTTTTCTAGTGCAATCACATCTGTCCTGTGATGTGGGGACCAGAGTTTTATTCAGTTCAGTCTTAACTACCGTGCTCTTGTATTCAATGCCTGGACTAATAAAGGCAAGTATCCCATATGCCTTCTTAAACAACTGAACTACCTGGGCTGCTTCCTTAAGGGGTCAGTGGAACTGAACTTCAAGTTCATAAGAAGAACAGAAGAACATAGAAATAAGAGCAGGAATCGGCCGATTGGCACGTCGAGCCTACTCTACCATTGAATAAGATCATGGCTGATCTCACAATGCACTCAGCTCCAGTTCCGTGCCCACTCCCCAGAACCCTTTATGCCCGTTTCGCTCAAAAATTTGTCTATCTCCGCCTTAAATATATTCAATGACCAGCCTGCACTGTTTTCTGGAGCAGAGAAAACAACAGATTTGTTCCCTTTATCCTTTTGTTCCACTAAACTTCTCAGTGTCCTAAATTGAATGTGTATTCCCTTACATTGTTAGACCTCCCCAAATGCATTACCTCTTATTTCTCTGGAGTGAATACAATTTGCCTCTGTTCTGCCAACCAGACAGTTACATTGATATGTACCTGCCGTCCGCAGCTTTCTTCTTAATTTTCAACCATGCAACCTATTTTAGTGTCATCTCCAAACTTCGTAATCCTACCGCCAACATTCAAGTCCATATCATTGAATTACATCATAAAAAGCAAGAAACCCAAAACTGAGCCCTGCGCAACCCCACTGGATACAGATTTTGCGGAACACCAATCAACCTTTGCTCTTTGCTTCCTGTCTCTGAGCGAATTTTGGATCCATCTTGCCACTTTTCCATGAATCCCTTTGGCAGTTACTATCGTGACCAGTCTGCCATATGGGACATTATGAAAAGCTTTGCTAAAATCCATATAAACCACATCATACGCGCTGACCTCCTCGCCCCTCCAGGTAACCTCCTCGAAAAATGCAATCAAGTTTCCATTTCAGAAATCTATGATGTCTTTCCTTGATTTAATCCATGTCTTTCCAAATTAATATTTATACTTTTCATCATGTTTTTTCCAATAATTTTCCAACCACTGAGACCAAGCTATAATTACTCGGTGTATCGCTTTCTCCCTTTTTCAACAAGGGTACAACTTTAGCAGTCCTCCGCACCCTTGGCACCACAGCGTAAGCCAGAGAGTACTGCAAACTGAGGGTCAGAGCATCTGTAATTTGCTTCTCTTAAAAGCCTGGGATACATTTAGAAACATAGAAACAGAAACATAGAAAATAGCTGCAAGAGTAGGCCATGCGGCCCTTCGAGTCTGCACCGCCATTCAATAAGATCATGGCTGATCATTGCCTCAGTAACCCTTTCCTGCTTTCTCTCCAAATCTCTTGATCCCCTTAACCGTAATGGCCATATCTATCTCCCTCTTCAATATATCCAATGAACTGGCATCAACAACTCTCTGCGGCAGGTAATTTCACCAGGTAACCACTCTCTGAGTCAAGAAGCTTCTCCTTATCGCATTCCTAAATGGCATACCCCTTATCATAAGACTGTACCATGGTATGGACTTCCCCAACATCGGGAACAATCTATCCGCATCTAACCTGTCCAGTCCCGTCAGAATTTTATACGTTTCTTTGAGATCCCCTCTCATCCTTCGAAACGCCAATGTATAAAGGCCCAGTTGATCCAGTACCTCCTCATATGTCATTCCAGCCATCCCGGCAATCAGTCTGGTGAACATTCGCTGCACTCCCTCAATACCAAGAACGTCCTTCCTCAGATTAGTAGATCAAAACTGAACACAATATTCCAGGTGAGGTCTCACCAAGGCCCTGTACACCTGCAGTACGACCTGCCTGCTCCTATACACAAATCACCGAGCTATGAAGGCCAATATGCCATTGGCCTTCTTCACCACCTGCTGTTCCTGCATGCCATCTTTCAATGACTGATGTACAATGACACCCAGGTGTCGTTGCACCTACATTTTCATAAACTGCTGCCATTTGGATAATATTCTGTCTTCGTGTTTTTGCAACCATCGTGGATAACCTCACGTGTATCCACATTTACTGCATCTGCCATGCATTTGCCCACTCAGATAACCTGTCCAAGTCAACCTGCAGCCTTTTGCGTCCCCCTCACAGCTCACACCACCACACAGTTTAGTGTCATCTGCAAACTTGTAGATATTCCACTCAATTCAATCATCTGAATCATTGATGTATATTGTAAAGAGCTGGGGTCCCAGCACTGAGCCCTGTGAAACTCCACCCGTCACTGCCTGCCATTCTGAATAGAACCCGTTTATCCCGACTTTCTGCTTCCTGTCTGCCAAACAGTTCTCTAACCACGTCAGTACATTACCCCCAATACCATGTGCTTTGGTTTTGCACACCAACCTCTTGTGTGGGACCTTGTCAAAAGCCTTTTGAACGTCCAAATACACCACATCCACTGGTTGTCCCTTGTCCACTCTACCCGTTACATTCTCAAAAAATTCTAGAAGATTTTTAGGCATGATTTACCTTTCATAAATCCATGCTGACTTGGACCGATCCTGTCACTGCTTTCCAAATGCGCTATTATTTCATCTTTATAATAATTGATTACGATATTTTCCAAACTACTGATGTCAGGCTAACCTGTCTATAATTATCCCTTTTCACTCTCCCTCCTTTCTTAAAAACTGTTGTTTCTATAATTATCCTTCAGTCCATAGGAACTGATCCAGATTCACTGGACTGTTGGAAAATGATCACCAATGCATCCACTATTTCGAGGACTACATCTTGAAGTTCCCTGGGAGGCATACTATCAGGCCCCTGGGAAATATCGGCCTTCAATCCCATCAATTTCCCTAACACCATTTCCCACCTAATAAGGATTTCCTTCAGACCCTCCTTCTCACTATATCCTGAGTCCCCCAGTATTTCCGGAAGTTTATTTGTGTCTTCCTACGTCAAGACAGAACCAAATTATTTATTCAACTGGTCTGCCATTTTTTTTTGTTCCCCATTATACATTCACCTGAATCTGACTGCAAGGGACCGACGTGTCTTCACAAATCTTTTTCTCTTCACATATCTATAGAAGTTTTTGCAGTTAGTTTTAAGGTTCTCTGAAGCTTCCTCTCATACACTAGTTTCCCCCTCCAAATTAAACCCTTTGTCCTCTTCTGCTGAATTATAAAATTATCCCTGTCCTCAGGTTTGCTGCATTTTCTGCCAATTTATATGCATTTTCCTTGGATTTAACACTTTCCTTTGTTTCCCTTGTTATCCACGGTTGAGCGACCTTCCCCGTTTTATTTTTACTCCAGAGAATGAACGTTGTATCCAGAATATATTTTTTCTGTAAGTTAGCCAATCATCTGTGAATGTATATTACCCCCAGCCGCATGAATTTTTATCTTGTGCAGGCACCTTGTTAAATGCCTGCTGGTAGTCCAAATGCACCACTTCCACTTGCTCCCCTTTATCCACCCTATACGTTTCTTCCTAAAATAATTCCAGCAAATTGGTCAAACATGAATTCCCCTTCCCAAATCCATGCTAACCGTGCCTGACTGCATTATGCTTTTCCACATGTCCTGCTATTGCTGATTTAATAATGGATTCCAACATTTTCCCAACCACAGATGTTATGCTAACTGGTCTATACGTCCCTGCTTCTTTTTCTGCCTCCTTTTTTAAATAGAGGCGTTAGTGTTTCCAGTTTTCCAATCTGCTGGGATTTCCCCAGAATCCAAGAAAGTTTGTTACATTACAACCAGGGTATCCAGTATCCCTGCCCAGAATTCTCTGCTGACCCTCGGATGCAAGCCATCAGGTCCAGTTGATTTTTCCGCATTTAGTTCCATTATTTGACTAGTACCACCTATTTAGTGATTGTGATTGTGTTAAGTCCCACCCCCACCCCACCCTATAGCCCCTTGACTATTCACTGTTGGGATATTTTTAGTGTCCTCTACCATAAAGACTGATGCAAAATATTTGTTCAAATTTTCTGCCATCTCCATGTTATTCATCATTAATTCCCGATCTCGTCCTCTCATCGATTAAAATTTTCTTTAGCCACTCTTTTCCTTTTTATATACCTGCAGAGACTCTTGCTATCTGTTCTTTTGTATTTCCTGCTAGTTTACTTTCATAGTGTATCCTGCCTTTCCTTGTTTACCTGCCTTTGTTTCAACCATGTCTAAGTTATAGCTATAATTCTATCTGTGCTCTCAGCTCATCTGCCTTATTCCTTTTAGTACATCCATTGATGTATATAACAGTTACTTTTGTTTATTTTCCAGCCCGTGCTTCCTCTGTTTTCTAAATTCACTTTCTAGTTTTCTTCAGGCCAATTCAATATTCGCTTCACTCCCCACTGATTCTATTTTCAGCTTCTCCTCCCCCTGGGTTGTGTAGTAACTCGTGGCTATCTGTGCCCAAGTCAAACCTTTCTGCTTCTGTGCAGTAGCTGTCTGGATTGTGTAGTCGCACACTGGGCCTGTTTGTCTCTGCCGATTCGCTGTCTGCTTTATGTAGTAGCTGTCAATGGCCAAATAGGACCTGTCTGGGTCTGTGTACTAGCCCTGTGTTTCTGTGTAGTAGCTGGCTGGTTTGTGTAGTTGATAGCTGCCCCGATTTGCACCTGCTGCGTCTATGGAATAGATGTCTTGGTCAGTGAGGTAGTGGCCTGGGCCCGAGTAGGATCTGTGAGGATCTGTGTAGTAGTTGTCTGGGTCAGTTAATTGCTGTCTATTTTGTGTAAGACATGTCTGTGTCTATGTGTTAGTTGGCTGGGACGATGTAGTTATTGTATGGATCTGTGAAGTAGCTTTGTCTGTTGTGCATTAGCTGTCTGGTTCCGAGTAGGAGCAATCTGGATTAAGTACTTGTTGTTTAATTCTGTATAGTAGCAATATGGGTTGTTTATTAGTTGCCTGGGTCTGTGTAGCTGTCTGGATCTGTGTGGTGGTTGTCTGTGTTTGTTTCGGGGTTTCCCGTTTGTGTGTCAGCTCTCTGGGAGCCAATAGTAGCGGTCTGTTTTGTGTAGTTTCTGTCTGGGACTGTGTATGAGCTGTCTGTTTATGTGCATTAATTTCTGGTTCTATGCAGTCGCTCTCTGCGCCTCTTAAGAATCTGCCTAAGCCTGTTTGTTGTTGTCTGTGTCTGTGTAGTAGGTCTGTTTGTTTTGTAGTAGCTATCTGGCTGTGTGTAGTAATTTTCTGTGTTGACTAAGAACGTGCTTGGTTTGTCCAGCAGCTATCTGCACCCGAGCAGGAGCTATCTGATCTGTGTCATTGTTATCTGCATTTGGGCATTAGTTCTTTGGGTCTGTATCCTAGTTGTATGGGTTGTGCAGTAGGTGCCTGGGTCCGAGTCGGACCTGTGTGAGATTGTTAAGTATCGGTATCGATCTGTTTAGTAACTGACTCTTTTTTGTAGGAGCTCTCTCCCGTGTAGTCGATGTCGGGGCCCGATTACGACTTGTGTGGTTCTGTGAAGTAGCTGGTTGTTCTGTTTAGCAGCTGTCTGTGTTGTGTAGGAGCTGCCTGTGTCTGTGTAATTGATGTCTGGATGGTCCAGTTGATGTCTGCGCTCGAGGAGGCCCTGTCTGTGTCTGTGTAGGAACTATATGTTTCTGTGTTGTAGCTCGCTGCCTTGTGTAACAACTGTCTGTTCCCGAATAGGACCTGTCTGGGTATGTGTTGTAGCTGTCTGCCTCCCAGCATGACCTGTCTACGTCTATGTAGCAGCAGACTGAGTCTGTGCAGCAGTTTGTCTTGGTTTGTTTAATAGCTGCCTATATATGTAGCAGCTTCTCGGTCCCAGCGTAGCGGTCTGGTTAGTGCAATATCTCTCAGGGCCGAGTATGTCCTGCCTGGTACTATGTGATAGTTGACATTGTTATGTAGTATCTGGCTGGGCCCCAGTGGGACCTGACTGGGTCTGTGTCGTTACTGCCCGGTCTGTGCAGTAGCTGTCTGCGCCCGTGTAGTACATGTCTCCTTCTGTGTAGTAGATCTTTGGCTCTGTGTATTAGTTGTATGATTCTGTGCAGTAGCAGTAGGAGCCGTAGAAAGAGCTATCTGTTTGCGGTATAGGAGCGGTCTGGGTCTGTGTAATCGTTGTCTGGGTCTGTGCAGTTGCTGTCTCGGTTGTTTAGAAGATAAGTGTGTCTGTGATGGAGCTGTTTGTGTTGTGTAGTATTGTCTGTGTCTGTGTAAGAGTGGTCTAGGTTATGTATTAGTTCTCTGTATCAGCATATCAGCTGTTGGCATTGTGTAGTAATGTCTGGACACGAGTAGGTTCAGTCAGTGTCTCGGTCTGTCTAGTAGTTTTATGGGTTGTCTTTTAGTCCACATAGGACCTGTCTGGGCCTGTGCAGTAGCTGAATGGTAGGAGTTGGAACTGTCTGAGCAAGATTAGGACCTGTCTGGACCAGCAGAGTAGCAGGAGAGTAAGCGATTCTACAGGTACATAAAAAGAAAAAGAGTGGCTTAGATAAATGTAGGTCCCTTAGAGGATCAGCCTCGGGAATTAATAATGGGAAAAAGGGTAATGGCAGAGATTTTGAACAAATATATTGTATCGTTCTTCACGGTGGAATAATCTAAAGACATCCGAATAATGGATAATCAAGGGGCTATAGGAAGGGAGGGTATTCAAGTTATCACGTTCACTGAAGAAACTTTTTCAGTAAAATAATGGAACTAATGATGGGCAAGTCTCCTATACCTGATGGATTGCATCCTATGGTCTTAAAAGTTAAGTGTCTGCAGTGATCGTGAATGCATTGGTTGTAATCTACCAAAAGGTCCTTAATTCTGGTGAGGTCCCAGCGCATTAGAAAACCGCAAAGGAGGCATAGAGAAAGCAAGAAACTGTAGACCAGTTAGCCTTACATCTATCGTTGGTAAAATGGTGCACTCCGTGATCTATATTCATGAATTCGATGACGGGACCGATTGTAATGTAGTCAAGTTTGCTGATGATATAAAGATGGGTGGAAAAGCAAATTCTGAAGACTACACGGAAATCCTGCAAACTGATGTAGATTTATTACTTTATCACTCAAAAATAAGAACCTATATAGGTTGTTCTAGTTGCGTTTAGTTGCTCGTTAGTTCTGTGTAGGAGGTCCTCTGTCAGCAGAGGTCATTCATGCGTCAGCGTGGATGGTCCTGGTTCTGTGTGGATGGTCCCTGGGTCAGTAAACGTGGTCCCGGCTCTGTTTGTGTGGTCCTGGGTCTGTGCGCATGGACCTAGGTCGGTGCGGGTGTCCCTGGGTCAGTGTGGCTGGTCCCTGCGTCTGTGTGGATGGTCCTGGACCTGTGTGCATGGACCAAGGTCGGTGCGGGTGTCCCTGGGTCAGTGTAGGTGGTCCCTGGTTCTATGTGTGTGGTCACTCGGTCTGTGTGGGTGGTCCTGGGCTGTGTAGGTGGTCCTGTGTCAGTATATGTGGTCCCTCGGTCTGTGTGGGTGGACGTGTGTCAGTATAGGTGCTCTTGTATCAGCTTAAGTGTTCCGTGGCTCTGTGTCGGTGGTCCTTGTTCTTTTTGGTTAGTCTTGGGTCAGTATAGGGGCTCCCTGGGTCTGTGTGGTTGGTTCCTGTGTCAGCATTGATGTCCCCTGGGTCTGGGTGAGTGGTCCTTGTTCAGTATAAGTTTACCCTGGATCTGTGTGGCTTGGCCTTGTTCTGTGTGTGAAGTCCTGGGTCAGTTTCGGGGCTACCTGGATCTGCGTTGGTGGTCCCTGGGTCAGTAAAGATGTTCCTGTGTATGTCTGGTTGATCCCTGGATCTGACTGTGTTGTCCTGGTTCAGTATAGGGTCTCCCTGAGTCTGTGCGGGTGGTCATGCGTCAGTATAGGGTCTCCCTGGGTCTGACTGTGTTGTCCTGGTTCAGTATAGGGGCTCCCTGTGTCTGTGCGGTTGGTCCTGGGTCAGTATAGGGGAGCCCTGAGTCTGTACGGTTGTTCCTGTGTCAGTATAGGGGCTCCCTGAGTCTGTGCGGGTGGTCCTGAGTCAGTATAAGGGTTCCCTGAGTCTGTGCAGGTGGTCCAGGGTCAGTACAGGCGCTCCCCGGGTCTATGTGGGTGATACTGTGTGAGTAGAGGTGTTGCCGGTGTCTGTAAGTTTGGTCTCGAGTTTGTGTGGGTGTTCCCGAGGTCTGGGTGCTCCCTGGGTCGGACTGGGTTGTCCTGGTTCTGTATAGATGTTCACTGGACCAGTATAGGTGGTCCTTGGGCCTGTCTAGCTTGTCCTCAGTCAGTATAGGAGCACCCGCGATCAGTATAGGTTAACACTTTTTTTTAATTTCAAAATATACTTTATTCATATAAAAATTTGTATAGTACATTCAAAAGCAGTTCAGTACATTTAGCTGCGGTCAGCAATACATTACTTTACATTTGGGTGCTGACGGCAGTTCCGTTCGATACATTTCCTTGCTTTTCATTTCAAGTATAGGTTAATATTGCGTCAGTATTGGTGCTCGCTGTGTCTGTGTTGGTCGTCCAGGGTCTGTGTGGATGGTCCATGGGTCTTTGCCAATGGTCCATGGGTTTGTGTTGGTGGCCTACACAATGGTTCACAGTATTAACCTATGGCTCTGTGTCAGTAGTTCATGGGTCTGTGTGGGTGGTCCTGGGTCTGTGTGGGTGGTCCCTGTGTCTGTGTGGGTGGTCCTGAGTCTGTATGGGTGGTCCTGGGTCTGTGTGGGTGGTCCTGAATCTGGATGGGTGGTCCTGGGTCTGTGTGGGTGGTCCTGGATCTGTATGGGTGGTGTATGGGTCTGTGTGGGTGGTCCTGAGTCTGTATGGGTGGTCCTGGGTCTGTGTGGGTGGTCCTGGGTCTGTGTGGGTGGTCCCTGTGTCTGTGCGGGTGGTCCTGGGTCTGTGTGGGTGGTCCTGAGTCTGAATGGGTGGTCCTGGGTCTGTGTGGGTGGTCCCCGTATCTGTATGGGTGGTCCTGGGTCTGTGTGGGTGGTCCTGGGTCTGTGTGGGTGGTCCCTGTGTCTGTATGGGTGGTCCTGGGTCTGTGTGGGTGGTCCTGGGTCTGTATGGGTGGTGTATGGGTCTGTGTGGGTGGTCCTGGGTCTGTGCGGGTGGTCCTGAGTCTGTGTGGGTGGTCCTGGGTCTGTATGGGTGGTGTATGGGTCTGTGTGGGTGGTCCTGGGACTGTGTGGGTGGTCCTGGGTCTGTGTGGGTGGTCCTGAGCCTAAATGGGTGGTCCTTGGTCTGTGTGGGTGGTCTTGGGTCTGTGTGGGTGGTCCTGGGTCTGTGTGAGTGGTCCTGAGTCTGTATGGGTGGTCCTGGGTCTGTGTGGGTGGTCCTGGGTCTGTGTGGGTGGCCCTGAGTCTGTATGGGTGGTCCTGGGTCTGTGCGGGTGGTCCTGAGTCTGTATGGGTGGTCCTGAGTCTGTGTGAGTGGTCCATGGTCTGTGTCGGTGGTCCTGAGTCTGTATGGGTGGTCCTGGGTCTGTGTGGGTGCTCCCTGGGTCAGTATAGGTGCTTCCTGGGTTTGTGTGGGTGGTCACGTGTGTGAGTTTCAGCTCCCTCGTTCAAGAGTGCTGTTGTCTGTCTCTGTCTCGGACCAGCTAGATCTGTGTAGGAGCTGCTGGTGTATGTGTTGGAGCTGTCTGCGTCTCCAAAATGAGCTGTCTGCCTATTTGTAGGTGCAGCCTAGGTCTGTGTAGAAGTTGTGCCCTTTTGTGTGGGAGTTCCCTCTAACAGTGTAGGGATTGTCTGGGTTTGTGCAGGTGAAGTCTGGATCTCTTGCTATCTTCCCGTCCGTCTCAGCGTTTTTTACCTGCCTGTCATGCAAATCTTTCTCCCAAGTCCATCTGCCTCGCTATCATCCCATTCTGTCTACTCCGTATGTCTCTCTCTCTGTCTCCCCTGTCTCCCTCCTGTATCTCTGTCCCGGTTGTCTCCCCCCCCTCTCTGTCTCCCCTCTCTCCCTCCCGTATCTCTGCCCCCATCTCTCTCTCTCTCTCTCTCTCTCTCTCTCTCTCTCTCTCTCTCTCTCTCTCTCTCTCTCTCTCTCTCTCTCTCTCTCTCTCTCTCTCTCACTGTCTCCCCTGTCTCCCTCCCGCATCTCTATCCCCGATCTGTCTCTCTCCCTCTCACTCTCTTCCCTCTCTCCCTCCTGTATCTCTATCCCAGCCTGTCTCTCTCCCTTCCTCTGTCTGCCCCATCTCCCTCCAGTTTCTGTCCCTGTCTCTGTCTCTCACTCTGTGTCTCCCCTGACTCCATCCCTTATCCTTAGCTCTCTCTGTCTCTCTCTCTCGCTCTCTGTCTCACCTCTCTCCCTCCTGTATCACTTTTCCCGTCTGTCTCTCTCTCTCCCTCTCGCTCTCTCTCTCTCCCTCTTACTCTCTCTCCCTCTCTCTCTCTGTCTTCCCCGTTTCACTCCTGTATCTCTGTCCCCGTCTCTCCCTCACCCTCTCTCTCTCTCCCCTCTCTCCCTCCCGTATCTCTGTCCCCATCTCTCTCTCTCTCTCTGTCTCCCCTCTCTCCCTCCCGTATCTCTGTCCCCGTCTCTCTCGCTCTCTCTCTCTGTCACTGTCTCCGCTCTCTCCCTCCTGTATCTCTGACCCCGTCTCGCTCTCTCTCTGTCACTGTCTCCCCTCTCTCCCTCCTGTATCTCTGTCCCCGTCTCTCTCCCTCTCTCTCTCTATCTCCCCTCTCTCCCTCCCGTAATCTGTCCCCGTCTGTCTCTCTGTCTCTCTCTCACTCTCTCTCTCTGTCTCTTTCTCTCTCTCACTTTCTCCCCTCTCTCCCTCCCGTATTCCTGTCCCCGTCACTCTATCTCTCTCTCTCTGTCTCCCATCTCTCCCTCCCGTAACTCTGTCCCCGTCTGTCTCTCTGTCTCTCTCTCTCTCTCTCTCTCCAACTCTCTCTCTCTCTCTCTCTCTCTCTCTCTCTCTCTCTCTCTCTCTCATCTCTCTGTCTCCCCTCTCTCCCTTCCGTATCTCTGTCCCCGTCTCTCTCTCTCTCTCTCTCCCTCTCTCTGTCTCCCCTCTCTCCCTCCCGTATCTCTGTCCCCGTCTGTCTCTCTTCTCTCTCTCTCTCTCTCTCTCTCTCTCTCTCTCTCTCTCTCTCTCTCTCTCTCTCTCTCTCTCTCTCTCTCTCTCTCTCCATCTCTCTGTCTCCCCTCTCTCCCTTCCGTATCTCTGTCCCCGTCTCTCTCTCTCTCTCTCTCCCTCTCTCTGTCTCCCCTCTCTCCCTTCCGTATCTCTGTCCGCGTCTCTCTCTCTCTCTCTCCCTCTCTCTGTCTCCCCTCTCTCCCTTACGTATTTGTGTCCCCGTCTCTCTCTCTCTCTCTCTCATTGTCTCCCCTCTCTCCCTCCCCCATCTCTGTCCCCGTCTCTCTCTCTCTCTCCCTCTCTCTGTCTCCCCTCTCTCCCTCCCGTATTTCTGTCCCCGTCTCTCTCTATCAATCTCACTGTCTCCCCTCTCTCCCTCCCGTATCTCTGGCACCGTCTCTCTCTCTCCCTCTCTCTCACTGTCTCCCCTCTCCTGCTCCCCTACCTCTGTTCCGTCTCTCTCTCTCTCTCCCTCTCTCTGTCTCCCCTCTGTCCCTTCCGTATCACTGTCCCTGTCTCTCTCCCTCGCTCTCTCTGTCTCTCTCTCTCTCACTGTCTCCCCTCTCTCCTTTCTCCTTTCCGTATCTCTGTCCCCGTCTCTCTCTCTCTCTCTCTCTCACTGTCTCCCCTCTCTCCCTCCCGTATCTCTGTCCCCATCTTTCTCTCTCTCTCTTTCTCTCTGTCTCCCTCCCGGATCTCTCTCCCCATCTGTCCCTCTCTCTCTCTCTCTCTCTGTCTCTCTGTCTCCCTCCGGGATCTCTCTCCCCGTCTCCCTCTATCTCTCTCTCTGTGACATATCTCTGTCTCTCACTTCCCTTCTATCTGTCTCGACCCCGTCTAATCTCTTTCTGCCACGTACCGTCTCACTCTCTCTCTGTCTGCCTTCCATGTGTCTCGCCTGTCTGCCGCCTCTCTCTCTTTGTCCCCACCATCTGTCTCGCCTCAGTCTGACTCTGTCCGTCCCTCTCCCCGTTGGTGTTTCTGAAACCTCCCTCTCTCCCACGTTCTAACGTATGCACATAAAAACATAAGAAATAGGAGCAGGACTAGGCCAAATGTCGAAGTGGCCTACTCCTGGACCTATTTATCATGTTTATATTTAGACCCTCGAGCCAACTCCGCCATTCAATAAGATCATGGACGTAGCTCCACTTCCCTGCCGGCTCCGCTTAACCCTTGACTCTATCTCTCTCTCTTTGTCCCCATGTCTGCCTCACCATCAGGCCACTCGGTTTGTTTATGCTGCATCAGTCACCCTGTATTTAACTCTCTGTCCGTCTGTCTAACTGTCTCTCTCTCTGTTTCCACTGTCTCTCTTTCGTCAGGTCACTTTCTCTCTCTGTCGTCTCCCTCCGCCCCGCTCCCCCCTTTCATCTGTTTCTCTTCCGTCTGTTTCCCGAGTCTGTGTCTTTCTTTCTCTGTCTCTCCAGCATATGGATCACTACATTTATATCTCTAACTAGCTCTCAACAAAACCCCGTCTAGCTTTCTTTCTGTTTCAAAAAACTTTAGGCAGTGCTCAAAATGTCGTCTCACCAACTGCCCTGTGCAGTTGCAGAAGGACCTCCCTACATTTATACTTCATTCCCCTTGCAATAAAGGCAAATATTTCATTTGCCTTGCTAATTACTTGCTGTACCTGCATACTCACTATATGTGTTTCATGTACAATACCCAGATTCCCCTTCACCGCAAAATGTTGTACTCTCGCCCTATTCAAATGACAGTTAGATTTTTTTATTTTCCCTACCAAAGTGGATAACTTCACATTTTCCCACATTATATTCCATCCGCCCAATTATTGCCTACTCAATTAGTCTATTGATATACCTTTGCAGATTATTTACATCCTCCTCACAACTTGTTTTCCCACATATCTTTGCATTGTCAACAAATTTGGTTAAATTCCACTCGTTCCTTTCATCCAAGTCATTAATATAGAATGTAAATAGTAGGCCCCAGCAATGATCCCGGGGACACCCCGCAAGTTACAGTTTGCCAACTTGAAAATGACCCATTTATCCCGAATCTGTTTTCTGTTCGTTAGCAATTCCTTTTCCATATTAATATATTACCCCCGAACCCATTACCTTTATCTTGTGCAGTAACCTTTTATAATGTGGCAACTTATCGAATGTCCTTTGCAAAGTCATCTCCATGACATCTACTGGTTCCACTTTATCCACCCTGCTCGGTTCATCCTCAAAGATCTGCAAAAAATTTGTCACACGTGATTTCTCGTTCTAAAACCATGCTGATTTGCTCGACTCTATGATCATTTTCTTATTGTCCTGCTACAACTATCTTAATACCGGAATCTAGCACTATCCCAACGGCCGAAGTTATGTTAACTGGTCTATAGTTTCCTGTTTACTATCTCACTCCTTCCTTAAATAGGGTAGTTACTTTTGCGGTTTTCGAATCAGTTGGGATCTCTCCAGAATCCAGGGAATTTTAGTAAATTACAACCAAATCATCCACTATCTCTGTATCCAATTCATTTCACACTCACGGATGCAGGCCATCAAATGCAGAGGTGTTTTGTTCCTTTTGTCCCATTAGTTTGCCTAGTACTTTGTGTCTAGTGATAGTGATTGTTGTAAGGCCCACACACCCCATTAGCCCCTTGATTATTAATTATTGGGATTCCTTCTACTATGAAGACTGATGTAAAATGTTTGGTCAGATAATCTGCCAATTACCTGTTTCCCATTATTATTTCCACATCCTCATAGTCTCAGGGATAAAGGTTTACATTAGCTACTCTGATCATTTTGATATACCGGTAGGGATTCTTACTGGCTATTTTTATATTTATTCCCAGTTTAACCTCATAATTTTTCTTCTCTCTCGTTGTTAATTTTAATCGTCCTTTCCTGATTTCTAAAGATTTCCCAATCCTTTGGCCTTCCACTGTACTTTACAACATCGTATGCCTTTGTTTTAAATGTGGTACCATCCTTTACTTCCTCAGCTGGCCAGGGATAGTTCGTCCTTCTCGTAGAGACTTTCCTTCTCACACCAAAGCTGGGAAAGGAATTCACAAATCTATGAGAATAAAGAATTGTTAATAATATACTTGTTAATTCATTTCAAGAAAACATTTACGTCAAATAAATTACACTGAAACATATGTTAAACCGATTGATAATGTCTCATAAAAAATAAGGTTTTGTCCTGTTAGTGAAACACACCTGGCCATCTTAAGGTGAAACATACATTTGGCAATCTGCAGGTGGCACATGGCCATCTGAACGTGATACAAACATTGACATCTATAGGTCTCACACACATAGACATCTGTAGGTGACACACACATGGATATCTATTGGTGAAGCACAAATAGCCTCCCCGGTTTGAAAAGCCACTTTAGGACATTCTGAGCCAGAGAATGGCACTAAATCAATCCACTTTATTACAATTATTTCAGCATCACAAATTGACTCTCCCAAACCACGATAATTCCTGAAGAAATGGATCCAAATTCAAGTCATCATTAATGTTCCATTCAAAATGATCAGTAATGAATGAAGAACACAGTTTGCAAAACTACTTGTGCTGCACAAATATCTTGGGTAAAAATAAATAATATTTCCAGGTTACACTGAGAAAAATGCAGTGCCGGGGCCAGACGCTCATTATCCGCAATGTGACCCATGGAACACAGAGGGAGATCAGAGGCTTAACATTGTTATCCGCATGTGGAATATAGTCTATGTAAATTGTAAAACACAACTGAAGGTTTTCGGTTAGGTTGGGTGCAATTTACTATCACGGATGTCTTTTAGATGGAACAACAGCAAATTCCTCTGAAGGATTTGGAATTCGAAGCAAGAACAGGAATGTCCATGAAAGTTCACAGAAGGACAGTGTGTGTCTGACAGCTGTACACAGGGTGCAGGTATCAGTGCAGGAATTTCCCTGACCATTATCAGGAGGTGTGTGTGAGAATGACAGCTGTACACTGGATGCAGGAATCAGTGCAGGAAGTTCCCTGACCATTATCAGGAGGAGAGTGTGTGATTGCCAGCTGTACACTAGGTGCAATTATCAATGCAGGAGGTTCCCTGACCATTATCAGGAGGTGTGCGTGTGACTGACAGCTGGTTTCTGGGTGCAGGTATCTGTGCAGGAAGTTCCCTGACCATTATCAGGAGGAGAGTGTGTGACCGATAGCTGCAGATTGGGTGCAGTAATCAGTGCAGGAAAATCCCTGACAGTTCAGGATGGAGAATGAACTTTCTACACTTATTTATGCCAACAGTCTATAGCTGTCAATCAGATACTCTGCCCCAGGAACTGTCAGAGAGAACATAAGAAGAAAAGAAATGGGTCATTTGGCCACTGGAGCCTGCTCCGACATTCAGTATGTTCATGGCTGATCTGATGGTGTGCTCAGTTCCACTTCCCTGCCCGCTCCCCAGAACCATTTATTGTATTATCATTCAAAAATTTGTCTATCTCCGCTTTAAATATATTTAATGACCGCTGCTTCACCGCTTTCGGGGGCAGAGAATTCCACAGATTTACCACTCTCTGAGAGAAGAACTTCCTCCTTATCTCTGTTCTAAATGGGCGACAATTATTCTGAAACTATGCCCCCTTTTTCTAGCTTCCACTAAGAAACGAGGCATCCTCTCAGCACCGAACTCGTCGAGCCCCTATAGTATCTTATACATTTCAATCAAATCACCTATCATTCTTCTAAACTCCAATGTGTATCGGCCCAACCTGATCAACCTTTCTTCAGAAGTCAACCCCCTAATCTCAGGAAGCGACATAGTGAACCTTCTCTGAACTGCCTCCAATCCAAGTATATCCTTCATTAAATAAGGAGACCAAAACTGTACGCAGGACTCTCGATCAGGAGCATCATGCACTTCTCTCTCTCCACACGGTAGGCAGCAGGCACTCGCACACGCTCCTCATCAGAACAGTAAGCACATTCCTGCTGTTTCACCAAAGTATTGTCAGGAGGATGCTGTTGTTATATCTGGTTGATAAAATATGATTGTACGTCCCACCCGCTAGATTGAGAGCTGAAGACTTTATGTACAAGCTCGTGCAGTAAATTCCTTGACAGTTCTCCAAAGGAGATTATGTGATTGACAGCAGCAGACACTATGCACAAGTAAGTGAAGAGATGTTGAGAATGCGAGGTGGACTTGGGCTGTAGCTGATAATATGAGATGGTTTATGGAGGAGCTGAGGACCACAGATTGGGGAGGGGAAGTAGATGAGGATATCATGCTGGGGAGGAGCTGAGGATATTATGTGGGGTGGGTTGGAGCTGAGGATATTGGGTTTCTTGAGGAGAAACTGGGGATATATGGTAGGGTGATGTGGAGCAGGGGTTGTGTTTAGTTGGTCCGTTTCTGGCTATTCATTCAAGTTGTGCACAATTGGTGAATGCTTTGGCTGCTCTGTCTCTATGTGGTCAATTGGTCGGATTCTGTCTTCTCCATCAAGATGTGGTCAGTTTGTCAGTTTTCAGATGTTCGGTGGTTATAGTCAATTTGACCTTTTGTTGGTGTTGGTCAGTTTCATGATGGTCAGTCAGGTTTTGGTCAGTATTTTATTCTCTGGGTCTTCTGTCAGGTAGTTGTGAATTGGTCAGTGTCTGGGGGTCGGTCATTCAATGCTCAGTGAGTCAGTGTCTGAAGCTCCTTCCATTTCAGCTCAGTTGTTAAGTTTCTGGATGTCACGTCATATTGTTGCAAACTTATCACTTTCGTTTGCACGGTCAGGGTGTTTTTAGTTTACCAGTTTCTGGTCATCTGTCAGTTTCTGAGTGCATGGTCACACAGCGGTAAGTTAATCAATTTCTGTAAGTTCCCTTCGGTTGTAGGTCAGTTTCAAGGCGATCGATCAGGTCATGGGCAGATTCTCAGTTTCTGGATGCTCGGTCAGGCTGTGGTCAGTTGGTTAGTTATTGGTTCCGAGGGCAGACTGTGGTCAGTTGGTCAGTTTCTGTTGTCTCGGTCATGCTGTGGTCAGTTGGTCAGTTTCTAGTTGATCGATCAGACTGTGGTCGGTTGGTCAGTTTCTAGTTCCGAGGTCGGACTGTGGTCAGTTGCTCAGTTTCTGGTTCCTAGGTCAGACTGTGGTCGGTTGGTCAGTTTCTGTTTTCTAGGTCACACTGTGGTCAGTTGCTCAGTTTCTGGTTTCTATGCCAGACGGTGGTCAGTTGGTCAGTTTTTGGTTTCTAGTCAGACTGTGGTCAGTTGGTCAGTTTCTGGTTTCGAGGTCAGACTGTGGTCAGTTGGTCAGTTTCTGGTTTCTATGTCAGACTGTGGTCAGTTGGTCAGTTTCTGGTTTCTTGGTCAGAATGTGGCCAGTTGGTCAGTTTCTAGTTGATCGATCAGACTGTGGTCGGTTGGTCAGTTTCTCGTTCCTAGGTCGGACTGTGGTCAGTTGCTCAGTTACTGGTTCCTAGGTCAGACTGTGGTCAATTGGTCAGTTTCTGGTTTCTAGGTCAGACTGTGGGTCAGTTGGTCAGTTTCTGGTTTCTAGTCAGACTGTGGTCAGTTGGTCAGTTTCTGGTTTCTAGGTCAGACCGTGGTCAGTTGGTCAGTTTCTGGTTTCTAGATCAGACTGCGGTCAGTAACTTTTAACATTGTTGTCGGCAATTTAAGTGTATCTAAGGGTTAATTCATGGCAGGACAGCTCGGTCACGTGATATGCTCCTCCTGTATCATGTGGGAACACGGGGACAACACCAGTGTCCCTGACGACTACATGTGCGGGAAGTGTGTCCACCTCCGGCTACTGACGGTCCGCGTTGCGGAGTTGGAGCTGAAGGTGGATTCACTCTGGAGCATCCACGATGCTGAGAATGACGTGAGTATCACGTGTAGCGAGTTGGTCTTAGTGCAGGAGAAGGGTCCACAGCCAGCGAGGGAATGGAAGACCAGCAGGAAGAGTAGTGCAAGGAAGGTAGTGCAGGGGTCCCCTGTGGTCATCCCCCTGCAAAACAGATACACCGCTTTGAGTACTGTTGAGGGGGATGACTCAGCAGGGGAGGGCAGCAGCAGCCAAGTTCATGGCACCGTGGCTGGCTCTGTTGCACAGGAGGGCAGGAAAAAGAGTGGAAGAGCGATAGTGATAGGGGATTCAATTGTAAGGGGAATAGATAGGCGTTTCTGCGGCCGCAACCGAGACTCCAGGATGGTATGTTGCCTCCCTGGTGCAAGGGTCAAGGATGTCTCGGAGCGGGTGGAGGACATTCTAAAAAGGGAGGGAGAACAGCCAGTTGTCGTGGTGCTCGTTGGTACCAATGACATAGGTAAAAAAAGGGATGAGTTCCTACGAAATGAATTTAAGGAGCTAGGAGCTAAATTAAAAAGTAGGACCTCAAAAGTAGTAATCTCGGGATTGCTACCAGTGCCACGTGCTAGTCAGAGTAGGAATCGCAGGATAGCTCAGATGAATACGTGGCTTGAGCAATGGTGCAGCAGGGAGGGATTCAAATTCCTGGGGCATTGGAACCGGTTCTGGGGGAGGTGGGACCAGTACAATCCGGACGGTCTGCACCTGGGCAGAATCGGAACCAATGTCCTCGGGGGAGTGTTTGCTAGTGCTGTTGGGGAGGAGTTAAACTAATATGGCAGGGGGATGGGAACCAATGCAGGGAGATAGAGGGAAACAAAAAGGAGGCAAAAACAAAAGACAGAAAGGAGATGAGGAAAAGTGGAGGGAAGAGAAACCCAAGGCAAAGAACAAAAAGGGCCATTGTACAGCAAAATTCTAAAAGGACAGAGGGTGTTAAAAAAACAAGCCTAAAGGCTTTGTGTCTTAATGCAAGGAGTATCCGCAATAAGGTGGATGAATTAACTGTGCAAATAGATGTTAACAAATATGATGTGATTGGGATTACGGAGACGTGGCTCCAGGATGAGCAGGGCTGGGAACTCAACATCCAGGGGTATTCAACATTCAGGAAGGATAGAATAAAAGGAAAAGGAGGTGGGGTAGCATTGCTGGTTAAGGAGGAGATTAAGGCAATAGTTAGGAAGGACATTAGCTTGGATGATGTGGAATCTATATGGGTAGAGCTGCAGAACACCAAAGGGCAAAAAACGTTAGTGGGAGTTGTGTACAGACCTCCAAACAGTAGTAGTGATGTTGGGGAGGGCATCAAACAGGAAATTAGGGGTGCGTGCAATAAAGGTGCAGCAGTTATAATGGGTGACTTTAATATGCACATAGATTGGGCTAACCAAACTGGAAGCAATACGGTGGAGGAGGATTTTCTGGAGTGCATAAGGGATGGTTTTTTAGACCAATATGTCGAGGAACCAACTAGGGGGGAGGCCATCTTAGACTGGGTGTTATGTAATGAGAAAGGATTAATTAGCAATCTCGTTGTGCGAGGCCCCTTGGGGAAGAGTGACCATAATATGGTGGAATTCTGCATTAGGATGGAGAATGAAACAGTTAATTCAGAGACCATGGTCCAGAACTTAAAGAAGGCTAACTTTGAAGGTATGAGGCGTGAATTGGCTGAGATGGATTGGCGAATGATACTTAAGGGGTTGACTGTGGATGGGCAATGGCAGACATTTAGAGACCGCATGGATGAACTACAACAATTGTACATTCCTGTCTGGCATAGAAATAAAAAAGGGAAGGTGGCTCAACCGTGGCTATCAAGGGAAATCAGGGATAGTATTAAAGCCAAGGAAGTGGCATACAAATTGGCCAGAAATAGCAGCGAACCTGGGGACTGGGAGAAATTTAGAACTCAGCAGAGGAGGACAAAGGGTTTGATTAGGGCAGGGAAAATGGAGTATGAGAAGAAGCTTGCAGGGAACATTAAGACGGATTGCAAAAGTTTCTATAGATATGTAAAGAGAAAAAGGTTAGTAAAGACAAATGTAGGACCCCTGCAGTCAGAATCAGGGGAAGTCATAACGGGGAACAAAGAAATGGCGGACCAATTGAACAAGTACTTTGGTTCGGTATTCACGAAGGAGGACACGAACAACCTTCCGGTTATAAAAGGGGTCGGGGGGTCTAGTAAGGAGGAGGAACTGAGGGAAATCCTTATTAGCCGGGAAATTGTGTTGGGGAAATTGATGGGATTGAAGGCCGATAAATCCCCAGGGCCTGATGGACTGCATCCCAGAGTACTTAAGGAGGTGGCCTTGGAAATAGTGGATGCGTTGACAGTCATTTTCCAACATTCCATTGACTCTGGATCAGTTCCTATGGAGTGGAGGGTAGCCAATGTAACCCCACTTTTTAAAAAAGGAGGGAGAGAGAAGACAGGGAATTATAGACCGGTCAGCCTGACATCGGTAGTGGGTAAAATGATGGAATCAATTATTAAGGATGTCATAGCAGTGCATTTGGAAAGAGGTGACATGATAGGTCCAAGTCAGCATGGATTTGTGAAAGGGAAATCATGCTTGACAAATCTTCTGGAATTTTTTTGTGGATGTTTCCAGTAGAGTGGATAAGGGAGAACCAGTTGATGTGGTATATTTGGACTTTCAGAAGGCGTTCGACAAGGTCCCACACAAGAGATTGATGTGCAAAGTTAGAGCACATGGGATTGGGGGTAGTGTACTGACATGGATTGAGAACTGGTTGTCAGACAGGAAGCAAAGAGTAGGAGTAAATGGGTACTTTTCAGAATGGCAGGCAGTGACTAGTGGGGTACCGCAAGGTTCTGTGCTGGGGCCCCAGCTGTTTACACTGTACATTAATGATTTAGATGAGGGGATTAAATGTAGTATCTCCAAATTTGCGGATGACACTAAGTTGGGTGGCAGTGTGAGCTGCGAGGAGGATGCTGTGAGGCTGCAGAGCGACTTGGATAGGTTAGGTGAGTGGGCAAATGCATGGCAGATGAAGTATAATGTGGATAAATGTGAGGTTATCCACTTTGGTGGTAAAAACAGAGAAACAGACTATTATCTGAATGGTGACAGATTAGGAAAAGGGGAGGTGCAAAGAGACCTGGGTGTCATGGTACATCAGTCATTGAAGGTTGGCATGCAGGTGCAGCAGGCGGTTAAGAAAGCAAATGGCATGTTGGCCTTCATAGCAAGGGGATTTGAGTACAGGGGCAGGGAGGTGTTGCTACAGTTGTACAGGGCATTGGTGAGGCCACACCTGGAGTATTGTGTACAGTTTTGGTCTCCTAACCTGAGGAAGGACATTCTTGCTATTGAGGGAGTGCAGCGAAGGTTCACCAGACTGATTCCCGGGATGGGGGGACTGACCTATCAAGAAAGACTGGATCAACTGGGCTTGTATTCACTGGAGTTCAGAAGAATGAGAGGGGACCTCATAGAAACATATAAAATTCTGACGGCGTTAGACAGGTTAGATGCAGGAAGAATGTTCCCAATGTTGGGGAAGTCCAGAACCAGGGGTCACAGTCTAAGGATAAGGGGTAAGCCATTTAGGACCGAGATGAGGAGAAACTTCTTCAACCAGAGAGTGGTGAACATGTGGAATTCTCTACCACAGAAAGTTGTTGAGGCCAATTCACTAAATATATTCAAAAAGGAGTTAGATGAGGTCCTTACTGCTAGGGGGATCAAGGGGTATGGCGAGAAAGCAGGAATGGGGTACTGAAGTTGACTGTTCAGCCATGAACTCATTGAATGGCGGTGCAGGCTAGAAGGGCCGAATGGCCTACTCCTGCACCTATTTTCTATGTTTCTATGTTTCTATGTCAGTTTCTGGTTTCTTGGTCAGAATGTGGCCAGTTGGTCAGTTTCGGGTTTCTAGGTCAGACTGTGGTCAGTTGGTCAGTTTCTGGATTCTAGGTCAGACTGTCATCAGTTGGTCAGTTTCTGGTTTCCAGGTCAGATTGTGGTCAGTTGCTCAGTTTAGGGTTTCTAGGTCAGAATGTGGTCAGTTTGTCAGTTTCGGTTTTCTCGGTCAGGCTGCGGTCAGTTGGTCAGTTTCTGGTTTCTAGGTCAGACTGTGGACAGTTGGTCAGTTACTGGTTGCTAGGTCAGAATGTGGCCAGTTTGTCAGTTTCTGGTTTCTAGGTCAGACTGTGGTCAGTGGGTCAGTTTCTGATATCTAGGTCAGACTGTGGTCAGTTTGTCAGTGTCAGGTTGTCTAGGTCTGATTGTGGTCAGTGAGTCAGTTTCGCGTTTCTAGGTCAGACTGTGGTCAGTTGGTAAGTTTTGGGTTTCTAGGTCAGAATGTGGTCATTTGGTCAGTTTCTGGTTTCTAGGTCAGACTGGTCAGTTGGTCAGTTTCTGGTTTCCAGGTCAGATTGTGGTCAGTTGGTCAGTTTCGGGTTTCTATGTCAGAACGTTGTCAGTTGGTCAGTTTCGGTTTTCGTGTTCAGACTGTGGTCAGTTGGTCCGTTTCTGGTTTCGAGGTCAGATTATTGTCAGATGGTCAGTTTCGGGTTTCGAGGTCAGAATGTGGTCAATTGTTCAGGTTCTGGTTTCTAGGTCAGACTGTGGTCAGTTTGTCAGTTTTTGGTTTCTAGGTCAAGCTGTGGTCAGTTGGTCAGTTTCTGGTTTCTATGTCAGACTGTGGACAGTTGGTCAGTTACTGGTTGCTAGGTCAGAATGTGGCCAGTTTGTCAGTTTCTGGTTTCTAGGTCAGACTGTGGTCAGTGGGTCAGTTTCTGATATCTAGGTCAGACTGTGGTCAGTTTGTCAGTGTCAGGTTGTCTAGGTCAGATTGTGGTCAGTGAGTCAGTTTCGCGTTTCTAGGTCAGACTGTGGTCAGTTGGTAAGTTTCGGGTTTCTAGGTCAGACTGTGGTCATTTGGTCAGTTTCTGGTTTCTAGGTCAGACTGGTCAGTTGGTCAGTTTCTGGTTTCCAGGTCAGATTGTGGTCAGTTGGTCAGTTTCGGGTTTCTATGTCAGAACGTTGTCAGTTGGTCAGTTTCGGTTTTCGTGTTCAGACTGTGCTCAGTTGGTCCGTTTCTGGTTTCGAGGTCAGATTATTGTCAGTTGGTCAGTTTCGGGTTTCGAGGTCAGAATGTGGTCAATTGTTCAGGTTCTGGTTTCTAGGTCAGACTGTGGTCAGTTTGTCAGTTTTTGGTTTCTAGGTCAAGCTGTGGTCAGTTGGTCAGTTTCTGGTTTCTATGTCAGACTGTGGACAGTTGGTCAGTTATTGGTTGCTAGGTCAGAATGTGGCCAGTTGGTCATTTTCTGGTGGCGAGGTCAGAATGTGCTCAGTTGATCAATTTATGTTTGTCTCGGTCAGACTGTGGTCAGTGGGTCATTTTTTGATTTCGATGTCAGACTGTTTTCAGTTGGTCATTTTAGGTCGTCTAAGTCAGACTGTGGTCAGTTTGTCAGTTTCTGGTTTCTATGTCAGACTGTGGTCAGCTGGTCAGTTTCATGTTGTCCAGGTCAGATTGTGTTTAGTTGGTCAATTTCCAGTTTCTAAGTCAGACTGTGTTCAGTTGTTCAGTTTCGGGTTTCTAGGTCAGACTGTGGTCAGTTGGTCCGTTTCTGGTTTCTATGTCAGACTGTGGTCAGTTGGTCAGTTTCTGGTTTCTAGGTCAGACTGTGGGCAGTAGGTCAGTTTCTGGTTGCCTCGGTAAGACTGTGGTAAGTTGTTCAGTTTCTGGTACCTTGGTCAAACTGTGGTCACTTGGTCAGTTTCTGGTTATCTAGGTCAGTTTCTGTGGTCAGTTTCTTACTTTTATTTCTAGGTCATCCTGTGGTCAGTTGGTCACTTGCTTGTTGTTAGGTCAGACTGTGGTCAGTTGCTCAGTTGCTGTTTTCTAGGTCAGACTGTGGTTGTTTGGTCAGTTTCGGATTGTCTCTGTCAGACTTTGGTCAGTTGGTCAGTTTCGGATTTCGAGCTCATAGTGTGGTCAGTTGGTCAGTTGCTGGTGCCTAAGTCAGACGGTGGTCAGTTCGTCAGTTTCTGGTTGTCTCAGTCAGACTGTGGTCAGAAGGTCAGTTTCAGGTTTCTAGTTCAGGCTGTGGTCAGTTGGTCTGTTTCAGGTTGTCTCGGTCAGACAGTTCGCAGTTGGTCAGTTTCTGGTTTCTAGATCAGAAATTGGTCAGTTTGTCAGTTTCAGGTTGTCGAGGTCAGATTGTGGTAAGTTGGTCAGTTCAGGTTTCTAGGTCAGACTGTGGTCAGTTGTTCAGCTTCGGGTTTCTAGGTCAGACTGTGGTCAGTTGGTCAGTTTCTGATTTCTATGTCAGACTGTGGTCCGTTGGTCAGTTTCAGGTTGTCTAGAACAGATTGTGGTCAGTTGCTCAGTTTCCGGTTTCTAGGTCAGACTGTGGGCAGTAGGTCAGTTTCTGGTTGTCTCGGTAAGACTGTGGTAAGCTGTTCAGTTTCTGGTACCTTGGTCAAACTGTGGTCACTTGGTCAATTTCTGGTTATCTAGGTCAGTTTCTGTGGTCAGTTTCTTACTTTTATTTCTAGGTCATCCTGTGGTCAGTTGGTCACTTGCTTGTTGTTCGGTCAGACTGTGGTCAGTTGCTCAGTTGCTGTTTTCTCGGTCAGACTGTGGTTGTTTGGTCAGTTTCGGGTTGTTTCTGTCAGACTTTGGTCAGTTGGTCAGTTTCGGGTTTCGAGCTCATAGTGTGGTCAGTTGGTAAGTTGCTGGTGCCTAAGTCAGACTGTGGTCAGTTCGTCAGTTTCTGGTTGTCTCAGTCAGACTGTGGTCAGAAGGTCAGTTTCAGGTTTCATGTTCAGGCTGTGGTCAGTTGGTCTGTTTCAGGTTGTCTTGGTCAGACAGTTCGCAGTTGGTCAGTTTCTGGTTTCTTGGCCAGATTGTGGTCAGTTTGTCAGTTTCAGGTTGTCGAGGTCAGATTGTGGTCAGTTGGTCAGTTAAGGTTTCTAGGTCAGACTGTGGTCAGTTTGTCAGTTTCAGGTTGTCGAGGTCAGATTGTGGTAAGTTGGTCAGTTCAGGTTTCTAGGTCAGACTGTGGTCAGTTGTTCTGCTTCGGGTTTCTAGGTCAGACTGTGGTCAGTTGGTCAGTTTCTGGTTTCTAGGACAGACTGTGGTCAGTTGGTCAGTTTCTGATTTCCAGGTCAGATTGTGGTCAGTTGCTCAGTTTCGGGTTTCGAGGTCAGAATCTGGTCAGTTGGTCAGTTTCGGGTTTCTAGGTCAGGCTCTGGTCAGTTGGTCAGTTTCTGGTTTCTAGGTCAGACTGTGGACCTTTGGTCAGTTACTTGTTGCTAGGTCTAAATATGGGCAGTTGGTCAGTTTCTGGTTTCTAGGTCAGACTGTGGTCAGTTGTTCAGTTTCTGGTTTTTAGGTCAGACTGTGGTCAGTGGGTCAGCTTCTGGTTTCTAGTTCAGACTGTGGTCAGATTTTCAGTTTCAGGTTGTCTAGGTCAGATTGTGGTCAGTTGGTCAGTTTTGGGTTTCTAGATAAGAGTGTGTTCAGTTGGTCAGTTTCTGGTTTCCAGGTCAGATTTTGGTCAATTGCTCAGTTTCGGGTTTCTAGGTCAGAATATGGTCAGTTTGTCAGTTTCGGTTTTCTCGGTCAGGCTGCGGTCAGTTGGTCAGTTTCTGGTTTCTAGGTCAGACTGTGGACAGTTGGTCAGTTACTGGTTGCTATGTCAGAATGTGGCCAGTTTGTCAGTTTCTGGTTTCTAGGTCAGACTTTGGTCAGTTGTTCAGTTTCTGGTTTCTAGGTCAGACTGTGGTTAGTGGGTCAGTTTCTGATATCTAGGTCAGACTGTGGTCAGTTTGTCAGTGTCAGGTTGTCTAGGTCAGATTGTGGTGAGTGGGTCAGTTCCGGGTTTCTAGGTCAGACTGTGGTCAGTTGGTAAGTTTCGGGTTTCTTGGTCAGACTGTGGTCATTTGGTCAGTTTCTGGTTTCTAGGTCAGACTGGTCAGTTGGTCAGTTTCTGGTTTCCAGTTCAGATTGTGGTCAGTTGGTCAGTTTCGAGTTTCTATGTCAGAACGTTGTCAGTTGGTCAGTTTCGGTTTTCGTGTTCAGACTGTGGTCAGTTGGTCAGTTTCTGGTTTCGAGGTCAGATTATTGTCAGTTGGTCAGTTTCGGGTTTCTAGGTCAGAATGTGGTCAATTGTTCAGGTTCTGGTTTCTAGGTCAGACTGTGGTCAGTGGGTCAGCTTCTGGTTTCTAGTTCAGACTGTGGTCAGATTTTCAGTTTCAGGTTGTCTAGGTCAGATTGTGGTCAGTTGGTCAGTTTTGGGTTTCTAGATAAGAGTGTGTTCAGTTGGTCAGTTTCTGGTTTCCAGGTCAGATTTTGGTCAGTTGCTCAGTTTCGGGTTTCTAGGTCAGAATGTGGTCAGTTTGTCAGTTTCGGTTTTCTCGGTCAGGCTGCGGTCAGTTGGTCAGTTTCTGGTTTCTAGGTCAGACTGTGGACAGTTGGTCAGTTACTGGTTGCTATGTCAAAATGTGGCCAGTTTGTCAGTTTCTGGTTGCTAGGTCAGACTGTGGTCGGTTGTTCAGTTTCTGGTTTCTAGGTGAGACTGTGGTCAGTGGGCCAGTTTCTGATATCTAGGTCAGACTGTGGTCAGTTTGTCAGTGTCAGGTTGCCTAGGTCAGATTGTGGTGAGTGGTTCAGTTTCGGGTTTCTAGGTCAGACTGTGGTCAGTTGGTAAGTTTCGGGTTTCTTGGTCAGACTGTGGTCATTTGGTCAGTTTCTGGTTTCTAGGTCAGACTGGTCAGTTGGTCAAGTTTCTGGTTTCCAGGTCAGATTGTGGTCAGTTGGTCAGTTTCGGGTTTCTATGAGAGAACGTTGTCAGTTGGTCAGTTTCGGTTTTCGTGTTCAGACTGTGGTCAGTTCGTTAGTTTCTGGTTTGGAGGTCAGAATATTGTCAGTTGGTCAGTTTCGGGTTTCTAGGTCAGAATGTGGTCAATTGTTCAGGTTCTGGTTTCTAGGTCAGACTGTGGTCAGTTGGTCAGTTTCTGGTTTCTATGTCAGACTGTGGACAGTTGGTCAGTTATTGGTTGCTCGGTCAGAATGTGGCCAGTTGGTCATTTTGTGGTTGCGAGGTTAGACTGTGGTCAGTTGGTCAGTTTCTGAGTTCTATGTCAGACTGTGGTCAGTTGGTAAGTTTCAGGTTGTCTAGATCAGATTGTGGTCAGTTGCTCAGTTTCGGGTTTCTCGGTCAGACTGTGAACAGTTGGTCAGTTTCTGGTTGCTAGGTCAGAATGTGGTGAGTTGGTCAGTTTCTGGATTCTAGGTCAGACTGTGGGCAGTAGGTCAGTTTCTGGTTGTATCGGTAAGACTGTGGTAAGTTGTTCAGTTTCTGGTACCTTGGTCAAACTGTGGTCACTTGGTCAGTTTCTGGTTATCTAGGTCAGTTTCTGTGGTCAGTTTCTTACTTTTATTTCGAGGTCATCCTGTGGTCAGTTGGTCACTTGCTTGTTGTTCGGTCAGACTGTGGTCAGTTGCTCAGTTGCTGTTTTCTAGGTCAGACTGTGGTTGTTTGGTCAGTTTCGGGTTGTCTCTGTCAGACTTTGGTCAGTTGGTCAGTTTCGGGTTTCGAGCTCATAGTGTGGTCAGTTGGTCAGTTGCTGGTGCCTAAGTCAGACTGTGGTCAGTTCGTCAGTTTCTGGTTGTCTCGGTCAGAGAGTTCGCAGTTGGTCAGTTTCTGGTTTCTAGGTCAGACTGTGGTCAGTTTGTCAGTTTCAGGTTGTCGAGGTCAGTTTATGGTAAGTTGGTCAGTTCAGGTTTCTAGGTCAGACTGTGGTCAGTTGTTCAGCTTCGGGTTTCTAGGTCAGACTTTGGTCAATTGGTCAGTTTCTGGTTTCTAGGACAGACTGTGGTCAGTTGGTCAGTTTCTGGTTTCCAGGTCGGATTGTGTTCAGTTGCTCAGTTTCGGGTTTCGAGGTCAGAATCTGGTCAGTTGGTCAGTTTCGGGTTTCTAGGTCAGGCTGTGGTCAGTTGGTCAGTTTCTGGTTTCTAGGTCAGACTGTGGACCGTTGGTCAGTTACTGGTTGCTAGGTCTAAATATGGGCAGTTGGTCAGTTTCTGGTTTCTAGGTCAGACTGTGGTCAGTTGTTCAGTTTCTGGTTTATAGGTCACACTGTGGTCAGTGGGTCAGTTTCTGGTTTCTAGTTCAGACTGTGGTCAGATTTTCAGTTTCAGGTTGTCTAGGTCAGATTGTGGTCAGTTGGTCAGTTTCGGGTTTCTAGATAAGAGTGTGTTCAGTTGGTCAGTTTCTGGTTTCTAGGTCAGACTGTGGTCAGTTAGTCAGTTTCTGGTTTCCAGGTCAGATTGTGGTCAGTTGGTCAGTTGGTCAGTTTAGGGTTTCGAGGTCAGAACGTGGTCAGTTGGTCAGTTTCGGGTTTCTAGGTCATCCTGTGGTCATTTGGTCAGATTCTGGTTTCAAGGACCGATTATGTTCAGTTGGTCAGTTTCGGCTTTCTAGGTCAGTATGTGGTCAGTTGTTCAGGTTCTGGTTTCTAGGTCAGGCTGTGGCGAGTGGATCATTTTCTGGTTTCGAGGTCAGACTGTATACAGTTGGTCATTGTTGGTTGTCTAAGTCAGACTGTGGTCAGTTGGTCAATTTCTGGTTTCTCTGTCAGACTGTGGTCAGTTGGTCAGTTTCTGGTTTCTATGTCAGACTGTGGTCAGTTGGTCAGATTCAGGTTGTCTAGGACAGATTGTGGTCAGTTGGTCAGTTTCGGGTTCTAGGTAAGACTGTGGTCAGTTGTTCAGTTTCTGGTTTCTAGGTCAGACTGTGGTCAGTTGGTCAGTTTCTGGTTTCTAGTTCAGTCTGTGGAAAGTTTGTCAGTTTCTGAGTTCCAGATCAGATTGTGGTCAGTTGCTCAGTTTCGGTTTCTCGGTCAGACTGTGGACAGTTGGTCTGTTTCTGGTTTCTCGGTCAGACTGTGCTCAGTTGGTCAGATTCTGGTTGCGAGGTCAGACTGTGGACAGTTGGTCTGTTTCTGGTTTCTAGGTCAGACTGTGCTCAGTTGGTCAGATTCTGGTTGCGAGGTCAGACTGTGGTCAGTTGTTCAGTTTCTGGTTTCTAGGTCAGACTGTGCTCAGTTGGTCAGTTTATGGTTATCTCGGTCAGATTGTGGTCAGTATTTCAGTTTCTGGTTTCTAGGTCAGACTGTGGTCAGTTGGTCATTTTTGGGTTGTCTAAGTCAGATTGTGGTAAGTTGGTCAGTTTCTGGTTTCCAGTTCAGTTTTTGGTCAGTTGGTCAGTTTCTGGTTCCTAGGTCAAACTGTGGTCAGTTTCGGGTTTCTAGATCAGACTGTGGTTAGTTGGTCAGTTTCTGGTTTCAAGGTTAGACTGTGGTTAGTTGGTCAGTTTCTGGTTGTCTCGGTAAGACTGTGGTAAGTTGTTCAGTTTCTGGTATCGAGGTCAAACTGTGGTCAGTTGGTCAGTTTCTGGTTATCTGGGTCAGTTTCTGTGGTCAGTTTCTTACTTTGGTTTGCTAGGTCATCCTGTGGTCAGTTGGTCACTTGATTGTTGCTCGGTCAGACTGTGGTCAGTTGCTCAGTTGCTGTTCTCTAGGTCATACTGTGGTTAGTTGGTCAGTTTCTGGTTTCTAGGTCAGACGTGGTCATTTGGTCACTTTCGGGTTGTCTCTGTCAGACTTTGGTCAGTTGGTCAGTTTCGGGTTTCGAGCTCATACTGTGGTCAGTTGGTCAGTTTCTGGTTTCTAGTTCAGTTTTTGGTCAATTGGTCAGTTTCTGGTTCCTAGGTCAAACTGTGGTCAGTTTCGGGTTTCTAGATCAGACTGTGGTTAGTTGGTCAGTTTCTGGTTTCAAGGTCAGACTGTGGTTAGTTGGTCAGTTTCTGGTTGTCTCGGTAAGACTGTGGTAAGTTGTTCAGTTTCTGGTATCGAGGTCAAACTGTGGTCAGTTGGTCAGTTTCTGGTTATCTGGGTCAGTTTCTGTGGTCAGTTTCTTACTTTGGTTTGCTAGGTCATCCTGTGGTCTGTTGGTCACTTGCTTGTTGCTCGGTCAGACTGTGGTCAGTTGCTCAGTTGCTGTTTTCTAGGTCATACTGTGGTTAGTTGGTCAGTTTCTGGTTTCTAGGTCAGACTGTGGTCATTTGGTCAGTTTCGGGTTGTCTCTGTCAGACTTTGGTCAGTTGGTCAGTTTCGGGTTTCGAGCTCATACTGTGGTCAGTTGGTCAGTTGCTGGTGTCTAAGTCAGACTGTGGTCAGTTCGTCAGTTTCTGGTTGACTCATTCAGACTGTGGTCAGTTGGTCTGTTTCAGGTTTCTAGTTCAGACTGTGGAAAGTTTGTCAGTTTCTGAGTTCCAGATCAGATTGTGGTCAGTTGCTCAGTTTCGGTTTCTCGGTCAGACTGTGGACAGTTGGTCTGTTTCTGGTTTCTCGGTCAGACTGTGCTCAGTTGGTCAGATTCTGGTTGCGAGGTCAGACTGTGGACAGTTGGTCTGTTTCTGGTTTCTAGGTCAGACTGTGCTCAGTTGGTCAGATTCTGGTTGCGAGGTCAGACTGTGGTCAGTTGTTCAGTTTCTGGTTTCTAGGTCAGACTGTGCTCAGTTGGTCAGTTTATGGTTATCTCGGTCAGATTGTGGTCAGTATTTCAGTTTCTGGTTTCTAGGTCAGACTGTGGTCAGTTGGTCATTTTTGGGTTGTCTAAGTCAGATTGTGGTAAGTTGGTCAGTTTCTGGTTTCCAGTTCAGTTTTTGGTCAGTTGGTCAGTTTCTGGTTCCTAGGTCAAACTGTGGTCAGTTTCGGGTTTCTAGATCAGACTGTGGTTAGTTGGTCAGTTTCTGGTTTCAAGGTCAGACTGTGGTTAGTTGGTCAGTTTCTGGTTGTCTCGGTAAGACTGTGGTAAGTTGTTCAGTTTCTGGTATCGAGGTCAAACTGTGGTCAGTTGGTCAGTTTCTGGTTATCTGGGTCAGTTTCTGTGGTCAGTTTCTTACTTTGGTTTGCTAGGTCATCCTGTGGTCAGTTGGTCACTTGATTGTTGCTCGGTCAGACTGTGGTCAGTTGCTCAGTTGCTGTTCTCTAGGTCATACTGTGGTTAGTTGGTCAGTTTCTGGTTTCTAGGTCAGACGTGGTCATTTGGTCACTTTCGGGTTGTCTCTGTCAGACTTTGGTCAGTTGGTCAGTTTCGGGTTTCGAGCTCATACTGTGGTCAGTTGGTCAGTTTCTGGTTTCTAGTTCAGTTTTTGGTCAATTGGTCAGTTTCTGGTTCCTAGGTCAAACTGTGGTCAGTTTCGGGTTTCTAGATCAGACTGTGGTTAGTTGGTCAGTTTCTGGTTTCAAGGTCAGACTGTGGTTAGTTGGTCAGTTTCTGGTTGTCTCGGTAAGACTGTGGTAAGTTGTTCAGTTTCTGGTATCGAGGTCAAACTGTGGTCAGTTGGTCAGTTTCTGGTTATCTGGGTCAGTTTCTGTGGTCAGTTTCTTACTTTGGTTTGCTAGGTCATCCTGTGGTCAGTTGGTCACTTGCTTGTTGCTCGGTCAGACTGTGGTCAGTTGCTCAGTTGCTGTTTTCTAGGTCATACTGTGGTTAGTTGGTCAGTTTCTGGTTTCTAGGTCAGACTGTGGTCATTTGGTCAGTTTCGGGTTGTCTCTGTCAGACTTTGGTCAGTTGGTCAGTTTCGGGTTTCGAGCTCATACTGTGGTCAGTTGGTCAGTTGCTGGTGTCTAAGTCAGACTGTGGTCAGTTCGTCAGTTTCTGGTTGACTCATTCAGACTGTGGTCAGTTGGTCTGTTTCAGGTTTCTAGTTCAGACTCTGCTCAGTTGGTCAGTTTCAGGTTGTCTTGGTCAGACTGTGCGCAGTTGGTGAGTTTCTGGATTCTCGGGCAGACTTTGGCCAGTTGCTCAGTTTTTGGTTGGCTCGGTCAGACAGTGGTCAGTTGGACAATTCCAGGTGGTTTAGGTCAGACTGTGGTCAGTTGGTCAGTTGCTGGTTCCACGGTCATACTGTGCTCAGTTGGTCAGTTTCAGGTTGTCTCGGTCAGACTGTGGTCAATTGGTTAGTTTCAGGTTTCGAGGTCAGACTGTGGTCAGTTGGATATCTTCAAGTTGTCTAGGTCAGACTGTGCTCATTTGGTCAGTTTATGGTTATCTCGGTCAGATTATGGTCAGTTGGTCAGTTTCGGCTTTTTAGGTCAGAATGTGGTCAGTTGTTCAGGTTCTGGTTTCTCGGTCAGGCTGTGGTCAGTTGGTCAGCTTCTGGTTTCTAGGTCAGACTGTGGACAGTTGGTCAGTGATTGGTTGCTAAGTCAGAATGTGGCCAGTTGGTCAGTTTATGGTTGTCTCGGTCAGACTTTGGCCAGTGGATCATTTTCTGGTTTCGAGGTCAGACTGTATACAGTTGGTCATTGTAGGTTGTCTAAGTCAGACTGTGGTCAGTTGGTCAATTTCTGGTTTCACTGTCAGATTGTGGTCAGTTGGTCAGTTTCTGGTTTCTATGTCAGACTGTGGTCAGTTGGTCAGATTCAGGTTGTCTAGGTCAGATTGTGGTCAGTTGGTCAGTTTCGGGTTCTAGGTAAGACTATGGTCAGTTGTTCAGTTTCGGGTTTCTAGGTCAGACTGTGGTCAGTTGGTCAGTTTCTGGTTTCTAGTTCAGACTGTGCTCAGTTAGTCAGATTTTGGTTGCGAGGTCGGACTGTGGACAGTTGGTCTGTTTCTGGTGTCTAGGTCAGATTGTGCTCAGTTGGTCAGATTCTGGTTGCGAGGTCAGACTGTGGTCAGTTGTTCAGTTTCTGGTTTCTAGGTCAGACTGTGCTCAGTTGGTCAGTTTATGATTATCTCGGTCAGATTGTGGTCAGTTGTTCAGTTTCTGGTTTCTAGGTCAGACTGTGGTCAGTTGGTCATTTTTGGGTTGTCGAAGTCAGATTGTGGTAAGTTGGTCAGTTTCTGGTTTCCAGTTCAGTTTTTGGTCAGTTGGTCAGTTTCTGGTTCCTAGGTCAAACTGTGGTCAGTTTCGGGTTTCTAGATCAGACTGTGGTTAGTTGGTCAGTTTCTGGTTTCAAGGTCAGACTGTGGTTAGTTGGTCAGTTTCTGGTTGTCTCGGTAAGACTGTGGTAAGTTGTTCAGTTTCTGGTATCGAGGTCAAACTGTGGTCAGTTGGTCAGTTTCTGGTTATCTGGGTCAGTTTCTGTGGTCAGTTTCTTACTTTGGTTTGCTAGTTCATCCTGTGGTCAGTTGGTCACTTGCTTGTTGCTCGGTCAGACTGTGGTCAGTTGCTCAGTTGCTGTTTTCTAGGTCATACATGGTTAGATGGTCAGTTTCTGGTTTCTAGGTCAGACTGTGGTCATTTGGTCAGTTTCGGGTTGTCTCTGTCAGACTTTGGTCAGTTGGTCAGTTTCGGGTTTCGAGCTCATACTGTGGTCAGTTGGTCAGTTTCTGGTTTCTAGTTCAGTTTTTGGTCAGTTGGTCAGTTTCTGGTTCCTAGGTCAAACTGTGGTCAGTTTCGGGTTTCTAGATCAGACTGTGGTTAGTTGGTCAGTTTCTGGTTTCAAGGTCAGACTGTGGTTAGTTGGTCAGTTTCTGGTTGTCTCGGTAAGACTGTGGTAAGTTGTTCAGTTTCTGGTATCGAGGTCAAACTGTGGTCAGTTGGTCAGTTTCTGGTTATCTGGGTCAGTTTCTGTGGTCAGTTTCTTACTTTGGTTTGCTAGGTCATCCTGTGGTCAGTTGGTCACTTGCTTGTTGCTCGGTCAGACTGTGGTCAGTTGCTCAGTTGCTGTTTTCTAGGTCATACTGTGGTTAGTTGGTCAGTTTCTGGTTTCTAGGTCAGACTGTGGTCATTTGGTCAGTTTCGGGTTGTCTCTGTCAGACTTTGGTCAGTTGGTCAGTTTCGGGTTTCGAGCTCATACTGTGGTCAGTTGGTCAGTTGCTGGTGTCTAAGTCAGACTGTCGTCAGTTCGTCAGTTTCTGGTTGACTCATTCAGACTGTGGTCAGTTGGTCTGTTTCAGGTTTCTAGTTCAGACTCTGCTCAGTTGGTCAGTTTCAGGTTGTCTTGGTCAGACTGTGCGCAGTTGGTGAGTTTCTGGATTCTCGGGCAGACTTTGGCCAGTTGCTCAGTTTTTGGTTGGCTCGGTCAGACAGTGGTCAGTTGGACAATTCCAGGTGGTTTAGGTCAGACTGTGGTCAGTTGGTCAGTTGCTGGTTCCTAGGTCATACTGTGCTCAGTTGGTCAGTTTCAGGTTGTCTCGGTCAGACTGTGGTCAATTGGTTAGTTTCAGGTTTCGAGGTCAGACTGTGGTCAGTTGGATATCTTCAAGTTGTCTAGGTCAGACTGTGGTCAGTTGGTCAGTTTCTGGTTTCTAGGTCAGACTGTGCTCAGTTGGTCAGTTTATGGTTATCTCGGTCAGATTATGGTCAGTTGGTCAGTTTCGGCTTTTTAGGTCAGAATGTGGTCAGTTGTTCAGGTTCTGGTTTCTCGGTCAGGCTGTGGTCAGTTGGTCAGCTTCTGGTTTCTAGGTCAGACTGTGGACAGTTGGTCAGTAATTGGTTGCTAAGTCAGAATGTGGCCAGTTGGTCAGTTTATGGTTGTCTCGGTCAGACTTTGGCCAGTGGATCATTTTCTGGTTTCGAGGTCAGACTGTATACAGTTGGTCATTGTAGGTTGTCTAAGTCAGACTGTGGTCAGTTGGTCAATTTCTGGTTTCACTGTCAGACTGTGGTCAGTTGGTCACTTTCTGGTTTCTATGTCAGACTGTGGTCAGTTGGTCAGATTCAGGTTGTCTAGGTCAGATTGTGGTCAGTTGGTCAGTTTCGGGTTCTAGGTAAGACTGTGGTCAGTTGTTCAGTTTCGGGTTTCTAGGTCAGATTGTGGTCAGTTGGTCAGTTTCTGGTTTCTAGTTCAGACTGTGCTCAGTTGGTCAGATTCTGGTTGCGAGGTCAGACTGTGGACAGTTGGTCTGTTTCTGGTGTCTAGGTCAGATTGTGCTCAGTTGGTCAGATTCTGGTTGCGAGGTCAGACTGTGGTCAGTTGTTCAGTTTCTGGTTTCTAGGTCAGACTGTGCTCAGTTGGTCAGTTTATGGTTATCTCGGTCAGATTGTGGTCAGTATTTCAGTTTCTGGTTTCTAGGTCAGACTGTGGTCAGTTGGTCATTTTAGGGTTGTCTAAGTCAGATTGTGGTAAGTTGTTCAGTTTCTGGTTTCCAGATCAGTTTTTGGTCAGTTGGTCAGTTTCTGGTTCCTAGGTCAAACTGTGGTCAGTTTCGGGTTTCTAGATCAGACTGTGGTTAGTTGGTCAGTTTCTGGTTTCAAGGTCAGACTGTGGGAAGTTGGTCAGTTTCTGGTTGTCTCGGTAAGACTGTGGTAAGTTGTTCAGTTTCTGGTATCGAGGTCAAACTGTGGTCAGTTGGTCAGTTTCTGGTTATCTGGGTCAGTTTCTGTGGTCAGTTTCTTACTTTTGTTTGCTAGGTCATCCTGTGGTCAGTTGGTCACTTGCTTGTTGCTCGGTCAGACTGTGGTCAGTTGCTCAGTTGCTGTTTCTAGGTCATACTGTGGTTAGTTGATCAGTTTCTGGTTTCTAGGTCAGACTGTGGTCATTTGGTCAGTTTCGGGTTGTCTCTGTCAGACTTTGGTCAGTTGGTCAGATTCCGGTTTCGAGCTCATACTGTGGTCAGTTGGTCAGTTGCTGGTGTCTAAGTCAGACTGTGGTCAGTTGGTCAGTTTCTGGTTGTCTCATTCAGACTGTGGGCAGTTGGTCAGTTTCTGCTTTCTCGGTCAGACAATGGTCAGTTGGTCAGTTTCTGATTGTCTCGGCCAGACTGTGCACAGTTGAACAGTTTCTGCTTGCTAGGTCATCCTGTGATCAATAGGTCAGTTGCTGGTTTCTTGATCAGAGTGAGGTCAGTTGGTCAGTTTTTGGTTCCTAGCTCAGACTGTGGCAGTTGGTCCGTTCTGGTTTCTCGCTCAGATTGTGCTCAGTTGGTCAGTTTCAAAGTTTTTAGGTCAGACTTTGGTCAGTCGGTCAGTTTCTGGTTCTGAGGTCAGACTCTGGGCAGTTGCACAGTTTATGCTTTCTAGATCGGAATGTGGTCAGTTGGTCAGTTGCTATGATTCCCGTTGTCTCGGTGAGACTGTGCTCAGTTGGTCAGTTTCGGGTTTCTAGATCAGACTGTGGTTGGTTGGGCGGTTTCTGGTTTCCAGGTCAGACTGTGGGCAGTTGGTCAGTTTCTGGTTGTCTCGGTAAGACTGGTAAATTGTTCAGTTGCTGGTATCTAGGTCAAAATGTGGTCAGTTGGGAAGTTTCTGTTTATCTAGCTCAATTTCTGTGGTCAGTTTCTGACTTTTGTTTTCTACGTCATCCTGTGGTCAGTTGGTCACTTGCTTGTTGCTCGGTCAGACTGTGGTCATGTGGTCAGTTACTGTTTTGTAGGTTAGACTGTGGTCAGTTGGTAAGTTTCTGGTTTCTCGGTCAGACTGTGGTCAGTTGGTCAGTTTCGGGTTGTCTCTGTCAGACTGTGGTCAGTTAGTCAGTATCTAATTGTCTAGGTAAGACTGTGTTCAGTTGGTCAGTTCCTGTTTTCTAGGACAGATTGTGTTCAGTTTGTCAGTTTCTGGTTTCGAGGTCAGACTGTGCTCAGTTGGTCAGTTTATGGTTATCTCGGTCAGATTATGGTCAGTTGGTCAGTTTCGGCTTTCTAGGTCAGAATGTGATCAGTTGTTCAGGTTCTGGTTTCTAGGTCAGGCTGTGGTCAGTTGTTCAGTTTCTGGTTTCTAGGTCAGACTGTGGACAGTTGGTCAGTGATTGGTTGCTAGGTCAGAATGTGGCCAGTTGGTCAGTTTATGTTTGTCTCGGCCAGACTGTGGCCAGTGGATCATTTTCTGGTTTCGAGGTCAGACTGTATACAGTTGGTCATTGTAGGTTGTCTAAGTCAGACTGTGGTCAGTTGGTCAATTTCTGGTTTCTCTGTCAGACTGTGGTCAGTTGGTCAGTTTCTGGTTTCTATGTCAGACTGTGGTCAGATGGTCAGATTCAGGTTGTCTAGGTCAGACTGTGGTCAGTTGGTCAGTTTCGGGTTCTAGGTAAGACTGTGGTCAGTTGTTCAGTTTCGGGTTTCTAGGTCAGACTGTGGTCAGTTGGTCAGTTTCTGGTTTCTAGTTCAGTCTGTGGAAAGTTGGTCAGTTTCTGAGTTCCAGGTCAGATTGTGGTCAGTTGCTCAGTTTCGGTTTCTCGCTCAGACTGTGGACAGTTGGTCTGTTTCTGGTTTCTAGGTCAGACTGTGCTCAGTTGGTCAGATTCTGGTTGCGAGGTCAGACTGTGGACAGTTGGTCTGTTTCTGGTGTCTAGGTCAGACTGTGCTCAGATGGTCAGATTTTGGTTGCGAGGTCAGACTGTGGTCAGTTGTTCAGTTTCTGGTTTCTAGGTCAGACTGTGCTCAGTTGGTCAGTTTATGGTTATCTCGGTCAGATTGTGGTCAGTTGTTCAGTTTCTGGTTTCTAGGTCAGACTGTGGTCAGTTGGTCATTTTAGGGTTGTCCAAGTCAGATTGTGGTTAGTTGGTCAGTTTCTGGTTTCCAGATCAATTTTTGGTCAGTCGGTCAGTTTCTGGTTCCTAGGTCAAACTGTGGTCAGTTTCGGGTTTCTAGATCAGACTGTGGTTAGTTGGTCAGTTTCTGGTTTCAAGGACAGCCTGTGGGCAGTTGGTCAGTTTCTGGTTGTCTCGGTAAGACTGTGGTAAGTTGTTCAGTTTCTGGTATCGAGGTCAAACTGTGGTCAGTTGGTCAGTTTCTGGTTATCTGGGTCAGTTTCTGTGGTCAGTTTCTTACTTTTGTTTGCTAGGTCATCCTGTGGTCAGTTGGTCACTTGCTTGTTGCTCGGTCAGACTGTGGTCAGTTGCTGAGTTGCTGTTTTCTAGGTCATACTGTGGTTAGTTGATCAGTTTCTGGTTTCTAGGTCAGACTGTGGTCATTTGGTCAGTTTCGGGTTGTCTCTGTCAGACTTTGGTCAGTTGGTCAGATTCGGGTTTCGAGCTCATACTGTGGTCAGTTGGTCAGTTGCTGGTGTATAAGTCAGACTGTGGTCAGTTCGTCAGTTTCTGGTTGTCTCATTCAGACTGTGGGCAGTTGGTCAGTTTCTGCTTTCTCGGTCAGACAATGGTCAGTTGGTCAGTTTCTGATTGTCTCGGCCAGACTGTGCACAGTTGCACAGTTTCTGCTTGCTAGGTCATCCTGTGATCAATAGGTCAGTTGCTGGTTTCTTTATCAGAGTGAGGTCAGTTGGTCAGTTTTTGGTTCCTAGGTCAGACTGTGGCAGTTGGTCCGTTCTGGTTTCTCGCTCAGAATGTGCTCAGTTGGTCAGTTTCAAAGTTTTTAGGTCAGACTTTTGTCAGTCGGTCAATTTCTGGTTTCTCGGTCAGACTGTGGGCAGTTGGTCCGTTTCTGGTTGTCTCGGTGAGACTGTGGTAAGTTGTTCAGTTTCTGGTTTCTAGGTCAGACTGTGGTCAAATGGTCAGTTTCTGGTTTCTGGTCAGACTGTGGTCAGTAGGTCAGTTTCGGGTTGTCTCTGACAGACTTTGGTCAGTTGGTCAGTTTTGGGTTTCGAGCTCATACTGTGGTCAGTTGGTCAGTGGCTGTTGCCAAATTCAGACTGTGGTCAGTTTTTTCAGTTTCTGGTTGTCTCGGTCAGACCGTGATCAGTTGGTCAGTTTCAGGTTTCCACTTCAGACTGTGGTCAGTTGGTCAGTTTCAGTTTGTCTCGGTCAGACTGTGCACATTTGGTCAGTTTCTGCTTGCTAGATCATCCTGTGATCAATTGGTCAGTTGCTGGTTTTTTGATCAGACTGTGGTCAGCTCCGTCAGTTTCTGGTTCTGAGGTCAGATTCTGGGCAGTTGCACAGTTTCTGGTTTCTGGGCAAGACTGTGGTGAGTTGTTCAGTTTCTGGTTTCGAGTTCAGATTGTGGGTAGCTCGTCAGTTTCTGGTGTCTCGATCAGTTTCTGTGGTCAGTTTCTTACTTTTGTTTGCTAGGTCATCCTGTGGTCAGTTGGTCACTTGCTTGTTGTTTGGTCAGACTGTGGTCAGTAGCGCAGTTGCTGTTTTCTAGGTCAGACTGTGGTCAGTTGGTCAGTTTCTGGTTTCTAGTTCAGTCTGTGGTCAATTGGTCAGTTTCGCATTCTCTCTGTCAGACTTTTGTCAGTTGGTCAGTTTCGTTTTTCGAGCTCATACTGTGGTCAGTTGGTCAGTTGCTGGTGTCTAAGTCAGACTGTGGTCAGTTGGTCAGTTTCACGTTGTGTCGTTCAGACTGCGGGCAGTTGGTTGGTTTTCTGGATTCTAGGGCAGACTTTGGTCTATTGCTCAGTTTTTGGTTGTCTCGGTCAGACAGTGGTCAGTTGGTCAGTTTCAGGTTGTCTCGCTCAGACTGTGGTCAATTGGTTAGTTTCAGGTTTCTAGGTCAAACTGTGGTCAGTTTGTCAGTTTCAGGTTGTCGAGGTCAGATTGTGGTAAGTTGGTCAGTTCAGGTTTCTAGGTCAGACTGTGGTCAGTTGTTCAGCTTCGGGTTTCTAGGTCAGACTGTGGTCAGTTGGTCAGTTTCTGGTTTCTAGGACAGACTGTGGTCAGTTGGTCAGTTTCTGGTTTCCAGGTCAGATTGTGGTCAGTTGCTCAGTTTCGGGTTTCGAGGTCAGAATCTGGTCAGTTGGTCAGTTTCGGGTTTCTAGGTCAGGCTGTGGTCAGTTGGTCAGTTTCTGGTTTCTAGGTCAGACTGTGGACCGTTGGTCAGTTACTGGTTGCTAGGTCTAAATATGGGCAGTTGATCAGTTTCTGGTTTCTAGGTCAGACTGTGGTCAGTTGTTCAGCTTCGGGTTTCTAGGTAAGACTGTGGTCAGTTGTTCAGTTTCGGGTTTCTAGGTCAGACTGTGGTCAGTTGGTCAGTTTCTGGTTTCTAGTTCAGTCTGTGGAAAGTTGGTCAGTTTCTGAGTTCCAGGTCAGATTGTGGTCAGTTGCTCAGTTTCGGTTTCTCGCTCAGACTGTGGACAGTTGGTCTGTTTCTGGTTTCTAGGTCAGACTGTGCTCAGTTGGTCAGATTCTGGTTGCGAGGTCAGACTGTGGACAGTTGGTCTGTTTCTGGTGTCTAGGTCAGACTGTGCTCAGATGGTCAGATTTTGGTTGCGAGGTCAGACTGTGGTCAGTTGTTCAGTTTCTGGTTTCTAGGTCAGACTGTGCTCAGTTGGTCAGTTTATGGTTATCTCGGTCAGATTGTGGTCAGTTGTTCAGTTTCTGGTTTCTAGGTCAGACTGTGGTCAGTTGGTCATTTTAGGGTTGTCCAAGTCAGATTGTGGTTAGTTGGTCAGTTTCTGGTTTCCAGATCAATTTTTGGTCAGTCGGTCAGTTTTTGGTTCCTAGGTCAAACTGTGGTCAGTTTCGGGTTTCTAGATCAGACTGTGGTTAGTTGGTCAGTTTCTGGTTTCAAGGACAGCCTGTGGGCAGTTGGTCAGTTTCTGGTTGTCTCGGTAAGACTGTGGTAAGTTGTTCAGTTTCTGGTATCGAGGTCAAACTGTGGTCAGTTGGTCAGTTTCTGGTTATCTGGGTCAGTTTCTGTGGTCAGTTTCTTACTTTTGTTTGCTAGGTCATCCTGTGGTCAGTTGGTCACTTGCTTGTTGCTCGGTCAGACTGTGGTCAGTTGCTGAGTTGCTGTTTTCTAGGTCATACTGTGGTTAGTTGATCAGTTTCTGGTTTCTAGGTCAGACTGTGGTCATTTGGTCAGTTTCGGGTTGTCTCTGTCAGACTTTGGTCAGTTGGTCAGATTCGGGTTTCGAGCTCATACTGTGGTCAGTTGGTCAGTTGCTGGTGTATAAGTCAGACTGTGGTCAGTTCGTCAGTTTCTGGTTGTCTCATTCAGACTGTGGGCAGTTGGTCAGTTTCTGCTTTCTCGGTCAGACAATGGTCAGTTGGTCAGTTTCTGATTGTCTCGGCCAGACTGTGCACAGTTGCACAGTTTCTGCTTGCTAGGTCATCCTGTGATCAATAGGTCAGTTGCTGGTTTCTTTATCAGAGTGAGGTCAGTTGGTCAGCTTTTGGTTCCTAGGTCAGACTGTGGCAGTTGGTCCGTTCTGGTTTCTCGCTCAGAATGTGCTCAGTTGGTCAGTTTCAAAGTTTTTAGGTCAGACTTTTGTCAGTCGGTCAATTTCTGGTTTCTCGGTCAGACTGTGGGCAGTTGGTCCGTTTCTGGTTGTCTCGGTGAGACTGTGGTAAGTTGTTCAGTTTCTGGTTTCTAGGTCAGACTGTGGTCAAATGGTCAGTTTCTGGTTTCTGGTCAGACTGTGGTCAGTAGGTCAGTTTCGGGTTGTCTCTGACAGACTTTGGTCAGTTGGTCAGTTTTGGGTTTCGAGCTCATACTGTGGTCAGTTGGTCAGTGGCTGTTGCCAAATTCAGACTGTGGTCAGTTTTTTCAGTTTCTGGTTGTCTCGGTCAGACCGTGATCAGTTGGTCAGTTTCAGGTTTCCACTTCAGACTGTGGTCAGTTGGTCAGTTTCAGTTTGTCTCGGTCAGACTGTGCACATTTGGTCAGTTTCTGCTTGCTAGATCATCCTGTGATCAATTGGTCAGTTGCTGGTTTTTTGATCAGACTGTGGTCAGCTCCGTCAGTTTCTGGTTCTGAGGTCAGATTCTGGGCAGTTGCACAGTTTCTGGTTTCTGGGCAAGACTGTGGTGAGTTGTTCAGTTTCTGGTTTCGAGTTCAGATTGTGGGTAGCTCGTCAGTTTATGGTGTCTCGATCAGTTTCTGTGGTCAGTTTCTTACTTTTGTTTGCTAGGTCATCCTGTGGTCAGTTGGTCACTTGCTTGTTGTTTGGTCAGACTGTGGTCAGTAGCGCAGTTGCTGTTTTCTAGGTCAGACTGTGGTCAGTTGGTCAGTTTCTGGTTTCTAGTTCAGTCTGTGGTCAATTGGTCAGTTTCGCATTCTCTCTGTCAGACTTTTGTCAGTTGGTCAGTTTCGTTTTTCGAGCTCATACTGTGGTCAGTTGGTCAGTTGCTGGTGTCTAAGTCAGACTGTGGTCAGTTGGTCAGTTTCACGTTGTGTCGTTCAGACTGCGGGCAGTTGGTTGGTTTTCTGGATTCTAGGGCAGACTTTGGTCTATTGCTCAGTTTTTGGTTGTCTCGGTCAGACAGTGGTCAGTTGGTCAGTTTCAGGTTGTCTCGCTCAGACTGTGGTCAATTGGTTAGTTTCAGGTTTCTAGGTCAAACTGTGGTCAGTTTGTCAGTTTCAGGTTGTCGAGGTCAGATTGTGGTAAGTTGGTCAGTTCAGGTTTCTAGGTCAGAATGTGGTCAGTTGTTCAGCTTCGGGTTTCTAGGTCAGACTGTGGTCAGTTGGTCAGTTTCTGGTTTCTAGGACAGACTGTGGTCAGTTGGTCAGTTTCTGGTTTCCAGGTCAGATTGTGGTCAGTTGCTCAGTTTCGGGTTTCGAGGTCAGAATCTGGTCAGTTGGTCAGTTTCGGGTTTCTAGGTCAGGCTGTGGTCAGTTGGTCAGTTTCTGGTTTCTAGGTCAGACTGTGGACCGTTGGTCAGTTACTGGTTGCTAGGTCTAAATATGGGCAGTTGATCAGTTTCTGGTTTCTAGGTCAGACTGTGGTCAGTTGTTCAGTTTCTGGTTTTTATGTCAGACTGTGGTCAGTGGGTCAGTTTCTGGTTTCAATTCAGACTGTGGTCAGATTTTCAGTTTCAGGTTGTCTAGGTCAGTTTGTGGTCAGTTGGTCAGTTTCGGGTTTCTAGATAAGAGTGTGGTCAGTTGTTCAGTTTCTGGTTTCCAGGTCAGATTGTGGTTAGTTGCTCAGTTTCGGGTTTCTAGGTCAGAATGTGGTCAGTTTGTCAGTTTCGGTTTTCTCGGTCAGGCTGCGGTCAGTTGGTCAGTTTCTGGTTTCTAGGTCAGACTGTGGACAGTTGGTCAGTTACTGGTTGCTAGGTCAGAATGTGGCCTGTTTGTCAGTTTCTGGTTTCTAGGTCAGACTGTGGTCAGTTGTTCAGTTTCTGGTTTCTAGGTCAGACTGTGGTCAGTGGGTCAGTTTCTGATATCTAGGTCAGACTGTGATCAGTTTGTCAGTGTCAGGTTGTCTAGGTCAGATTGTGGTGAATGGGTCAGTTCCGGGTTTCTAGGTCAGACTGTGGTCAGTTGGTAAGTTTCGGGTTTCTTGGTCAGACTGTGGTCATTTGGTCAGTTTCTGGTTTCTAGGTCAGACTGGTCAGTTGGTCAGTTTCTGGTTTCCAGGTCAGATTGTGGTCAGTTGGTCAGTTTCGAGTTTCTATGTCAGAACGTTGTCAGTTGGTCAGTTTCGGTTTTCGTGTTCAGACTGTGGTCAGTTGGTCAGTTACTGGTTTCGAGGTCCGATTATTGTCAGTTGGTCAGTTTCGGGTTTCTAGGTCAGAATGTGGTCAATTGTTCAGGTTCTGGTTTCTCGGTCAGACTGTGGTCAGTTTGTCAGTTTTTGGTTTCTAGGTCAGGCTGTGGTCAGTTGGTCCGTTTCTGGTTTCTATGTCAGACTGTGGTCAGTTGGTCAGTTTCTGATTTCTATGTCAGACTGTGGTCAGTTGGTCAGTTTCAGGTTGTCTAGATCAGATTGTGGTCAGTTGCTCAGTTTCGGGTTTCTAGGTCAGACTGTGAACAGTTGGACAGTTTCTGGTTGCTAGGTCAGAATTTGGTCAGTTGGTCAGTATCTGGTTTCTAGGTCAGACTGTGGGCAGTAGGTCAGTTTCTGGTTATCTAGGTCAGTTTCTGTGGTCAGTTTCTTACTTTTATTTCTTGGTCATCCTGTGGTCAGTTGCTCACTTGCTTGTTGTTCGGTCAGACTGTGGTCAGTTGCTCAGTTGCTGTTTTCTAGGTCAGACTGTGGTTGTTTGGTCAGTTTCTGGTTGTCTCAGTCAGACTGTGGTCAGAAGGTCAGTTTCAGGTTTCTTGCTCAGGCTGTGGTCAGTTGGTCAGTTTCAGGTTGTCTCGGTCAGACAGTTCGCAGTTGGTCAGTTTCTGGTTTCTAGGTCAGACTGTGGTCAGATTGTCAGTTTCAGGTTGTCGAGGTCAGACTGTGGTCAATTGGTCAGTTTCTGGTTTCTAGGACAGACTGTGGTCAGTTGGTCAGTTTCTGGTTTCCAGGTCAGATTGTGGTCAGTTGCTCAGTTTCGGGTTTCGAGGTCAGAATCTGGTCAGTTGGTCAGTTTCGGGTTTCTAGGTCAGGCTGTGGTCAGTTGGTCAGTTTCTGGTTTCTAGGTCAGACTGTGGACCGTTGGTCAGTTACTGGTTGCTAGGTCTAAATATGGGCAGTTGGTCAGTTTCTGGTTTCTACGTCAGACTGTGGTCAGTTGTTCAGTTTCTGGTTTTTAGGTCAGACTATGGTCAGTGGGACAGTTTCTGGTTTCTAGTTCAGACTGTGGTCAGATTTTCAGTTTCAGGCTGTCTAGGTCAGATTGTGGTCAGTTGGTCAGTTTCGGGTTTCTAGATAAGAGTGTGTTCAGTTGGTCAGTTTCTGGTTTCTAGGTCAGACTGTGGTCAGTTTGTCAGTTTCTGGTTTCCAGGTCAGATTGTGGTCAGTTGGTCAGCTGGTCAGTTTATGGTTTCGAGGTCAGAACGTGGTCAGTTGGTTAGTTTCGGGTTTCTAGGTAATACTGTGGTCATTTGGTCAGTTTCTGGTTTCTAGGTCAGATTATGGTCAGTTGGTCAGTTTCGGCTTTCTTGGTCAGAATGTGGTCAGTTGGTCAGTGATTGGTTGCTAGGTCAGAATGTGGCCAGTTGGTCAGTTTATGGTTGTCTCGGTCAGACTGTGGCCAGTGGATCATTTTCTGGTTTCGAGGTCAGACTGTATCCAGTTGGTCATTGTAGGTTGTCTAAGTCAGACTGTGGTCAGTTGGTCAATTTCTGGTTTCTCTGTCAGACTGTGGTCAGTTGGTCAGTTTCTGGTTTCTTTGTCAGACAGTGGTCAGTTGGTCAGATTCAGGTTGTCTAGGACAGATTGTGGTCAGTTGGTCAGTTTCGGGTTCTAGGTAAGACTGTGGTCAGTTGTTCAGTTTCGGGTTTCTAGGTCAGACTGTGGTCAGTTGGTCAGTTTCTGGTTTCTAGTTCAGTCTGTGGAAAGGTGGTCAGTTTCTGAGTTCCAGGTCAGATTGTGGTCAGTTGCTCAGTTTCGGTTTCTCGGTCAGACTATGGACAGTTGGTCTGTTTCTGGTTTCTAGGTCAGACTGTGTTCAGTTGGTCAGATTCTGGTTGCCAGGTCAGACTGTGGACAGTTGGTCTGTTTCTGGTTTCTAGGTCAGACTGTGCTCAGTTGGTCAGATTCTGCTTGCGAGGTCAGACTGTGGTCAGTTGTTCAGTTTCTGGTTTCTAGGTCAGACTGTGCTCAGTTGGTCAGTTTATAGTTATCTCGGTCAGATTGTGGTCAGTTGTTCAGTTTCTGGTTTCTAGGTCAGACTGTGGTCAGTTGGTCATTTTTGGGTTGTCTAAGTCAGATTGTGGTAAGTTGGTCAGTTTCTGGTTTCCAGTTCAGTTTTTGGTCAGTTGGTCAGTTTCTGGTTCCTAGGTCAAACTGTGGTCAGTTTCGGGTTTCTAGATCAGACTGTGGTTAGTTGGTCAGTTTCTGGTTTCAAGGTCAGACTGTGGACAGTTGGTCAGTTTCTGGTTATCTGGGTCAATTTCTGTGGTCAGTTTCTTACTTTTGTTTGCTAGGTCATCCTGTGGTCAGTTGGTCACATGCTTGTTGCTCGGTCAGACTGTGGTCAGTTGCTCAGTTGTTGTTTTCTAGGTCATACTGTGGTTAGTTGATCAGTTTCTGGTTTCTAGGTCAGACTGTGGTCATTTGGTCAGTTTCGGGTTGTCTCTGTCAGACTTTGGTCAGTTGGTCAGTTTCGGGTTTCGAGCTCATACTGTGGTCAGTTCGTCAGTTTCTGGTTGTCTCATTCAGACTGTGGGCAGTTGGTCAGTTTCTGCTTTCTCGGTCAGACAATGGTCAGTTGGTCAGTTTCTGATTGTCTCGGCCAGACTGTGCACAATTGGACAGTTTCTGCTTGCTAGGTCATCCTGTGATCAATAGGTCAGTTGCTGGTTTCTTGATCAGATCTGAGGTCAGTTTATCAGTTTTTGGTTCCTAGGTCAGACTGTGGCAGTTGGTTCGTTCTGGTTTCTCGCTCAGAATGTGCTCAGTTGGTCAGTTTCAAAGTTTTTAGGTCAGACTTTGGTCAGTCGGTCAGTTTCTGCTTCTGAGGTCAGACTCTGGGCAGTTGCTCAGTTTCTGGTATCTAGATCAGAATGTGGTCAGTTGGTCAGTTGCTATGATTCGCGTTGTCTCGGTGAGACTGTGGTCAGTTGGTCAGTTTCGGGTTTCTAGATCAGACTGTGGTTGGTTGGGCAGTTTCTGGTTTCCAGGTCAGACTGTGGGCAGTTGGTCCGTTTCTGGTTGTCTCGGTAAGACTGGTAAGTTGTTCAGTTGCTGGTATCTAGGTCAAACTGTGGTCAGTTGGGAAGTTTCTGGTTATCTAGCTCAATTTCTGTGGTCAGTTTCTGACTATTGTTTTCTAGGTCATCCTGTGGTCAGTTGGTCACTTGCTTGTGGCTCGGTCAGACTGTGGTCATGTGGTCAGTTACTGTTTTGTAGGTTAGACTGTGGTCAGTTGGTAAGTTTCTGGTTTCTCGGTCAGACTGTGGTCAGTTGGTCAGTTTCGGGTTGTCTCTGTCAGACTTTGGTCAGTTGGTCAGTTTCGGGTTTCGAGCTCATACTGTGGTCAGTTGGTCAGTTGCTGGTGTCTAAGTCAGACTGTGGTCAGTTGGTCAGTTTCTAATTGTCTAGGTAAGACTGTGTTCAGTTGGTCAGTTCCTGTTTTCTCGGACAGATTGTGGTCAGTTTGTCAGTTTCTGGTTTCCAGTTCAGACTGTGATAATTTGGTCAGTTTGTGGTTTCTGTATCAGACTGTGGTCAGTTGGTCAGTTTCTGGTTTCGAGCTCAGACTGTGGGCAGTTGGTCAATTTCTGGTTTCTCGGTCAGACTGTGGGCAGTTGGTCAGTTTCTGGTTGTCTCGGTGAGACTGTGGTAAGTTGTTCAGTTTCTGGTTTCTAGGTCAGACTGTGGTCAAATGGTCAGTTTCTGGTTTCTGGTCAGACTGTGGTCAGTTTATCAGTTTCGGGTTGTCTCTGACAGACTTTGGTCAGTTGGTCAGTTTCGGGTTTCGAGCTCATACTGAGGTCAGTTGGTCAGTGGCTGATGCCAAATTCAGGCTGTGGTCAGGTTTTTTCCGTTTCTGGTTGTCTCGGTCAGACCGTAGTCAGTTGGTCAGTTTCTGGTTTCTCTGTCAGACTGTGGTCAGTTGGTCAGATTCAGGTTGTCTAGGTCAGATTGTGGACAGTTGGTCAGTTTCGGGTTCTAGGTAAGACTGTGGTCAGTTGTTCAGTTTCGGGTTTCTAGGTCAGACTGTGGTTAGTTGGTCAGTTTCTGAGTTCCAGGTCAGATTGTGGCCAGTTGCTCAGTTTCGGTTTCTCGGTCAGACTGTGGACAGTTGGTCTGTTTCTGGTTTCTAGGTCAGACTGTGCTCCGTTGGCCAGATGCTGATTCCGAGGTCAGACTGTGGACAGTTGGTCTGTTTCTGGTTTCTAGGTCACACTGTGCTCAGTTGGTCAGATTCTGGTTGCGAGGTCAGACTGTGGTCAGTTGTTCAGTTTCTGGTTTCTAGGTCAGACTGTGCTCAGTTGGTCAGTTTATGGTTATCTCGGTCAGATTGTTGTCAGTTGTTCAGTTTCTGGTTTCGAGGTCAGACTGTGGTCAGTTGGTCATTTTAGGGTTGTCTGAGTCAGATTGTGGTAAGTTGGTAAGTTTCTGGTTTCCAGTTCAGTTTTTGGTCAGTTGGTCAGTTTCTGGTTCCTAGGTCAAACTGTGGTCAGTTTCGGGTTTCTGGATCAGACTGTGGTTAGTTGGTCAGTTTCTGGTTTCAAGGTCAGACTGTGGGCAGTTGGGCAGTTTCTGGTTGTCTCGGTAAGACTGTGGTAAGTTGTTCAGTTTCTGGCATCGAGGTCAAACTGTGGTCAGTTGTTCAGTTTCCGGTTATCTGGGTCAGTTTCTGTGGTCAGTTTCTTACTTTTGTTTGCTAGGTCATCCTGTGGTCAGTTGGTCACTTGCTTGTTGCTCGGTCAGACTGTGGTCAGTTGGTCAGTTTCTGGTTTCTAGGTCAGACTGTGGTCATTTGGTCAGTTTCGTGTTGTCTCTGTCAGACTTTGGTCAGTTGGTCAGTTTCGGGTTTCGAGCTTATACTGTGGTCAGTTGGTCAGTTGCTGGTGTCTAAGTCAGACTGTGGTCAGTTCGTCAGTTTCTGGTTGTCTCATTCAGACTGTGGGCAGTTGGTCAGTTTCTGCTTTCTCGGTAAGACAATGGTCAGTTGGTCAGTTTCTGATTGTCTCGGCCAGACTGTGCACAATTGGACAGTTTCTGCTTGCTAGGTCATCCTGTGATCAATAGGTCAGTTGCTGGTTTCTTGATCAGATCTGAGGTCAGTTTATCAGTTTTTGGTTCCTAGGTCAGACTGTGGCAGTTGGTCCGTTCTGGTTTCTCGCTCAGAATGTGCTCAGTTGGTCAGTTTCAAAGTTTTTAGGTCAGACTTTGGTCAGTCGGTCAGTTTCTGGTTCTGAGGTCAGACTCTGGGCAGTTGCTCAGTTTCTGGTTTCTAGATCAGAATGTGGTCAGTTGGTCAGTTGCTATGATTCGCGTTGTCTCGGTGAGACTGTGGTCAGTTGGTCAGTTTCGGGTTTCTAGATCAGACTGTGGTTGGTTGGGCAGTTTCTGGTTTCCAGGTCAGACTGTGGGCAGCTGGTCCGTTTCTGGTTGTCTCGGTAAGACTGGTAAGTTGTTCAGTTGCTGGTATCTAGGTCAAACTGTGGTCAGTTGGGAAGTTTCTGGTTGTCTAGCTCAATTTCTGTGGTCAGTTTCTGACTATTGTTTTCTAGGTCATCCTGTGGTCAGTTGGTCACTTGCTTGTGGCTCGGTCAGACAGTGGTCATGTGGTCAGTTACTGTTTTGTAGGTTAGACTGTGGTCAGTTGGTAAGTTTCTGGTTTCTCGGTCAGACTGTGGTCAGTTGGTCAGTTTCGGGTTGTCTCTGTCAGACTTTGGTCAGTTGGTCAGTTTCGGGTTTCGAGCTCATACTGTGGTCAGTTGGTCAGTTGCTGGTGTCTAAGTCAGACTGTGGTCAGTTGGTCAGTTTCTAATTGTCTAGGTAAGACTGTGTTCAGTTGGTCAGTTCCTGTATTCTCGGACAGATTGTGGTCAGTTTGTCAGTTTCTGGTTTCCAGTTCAGACTGTGATCATTTGGTCAGTTTGTGGTTTCTGTATCAGACTGTGGTCAGTTGGTCAGTTTCTGGTTTCGAGCTCAGACAGTGGGCAGTTGGTCAATTTCTGGTTTCTCGGTCAGACTGTGGGCAGTTAGTCAGTTTCTGGTTGTCTCGGTGAGACTGTGGTAAGTTGTTCAGTTTCTGGTTTCTAGGTCAGACTGTGGTCAAATGGTCAGATTCTGGTTTCTGGTCAGACTGTGGTCAGTTGGTCAGTTTCGGGTTGTCTCTGACAGACTTTGGTCAGTTGGTCAGTTTCGGGTTTCGAGCTCATACTGTGGTCAGTTGGTCAGTGGCTGATGCCAAATTCAGACTGTGGTCAGGTTTTTTCCGTTTCTGGTTGTCTCGGTCAGACCGTGGTCAGTTGGTCAGTTTCTGGTTTCTCTGTCAGACTGTGGTCAGTTGGTCAGTTTCTGGTTTCTATGTCAGACTGTGGTCAGTTGGTCAGATTCAGGTTGTCTAGGTCAGATTGTGGACAGTTGGTCAGTTTCGGGTTCTAGGTAAGACTGTGGTCAGTTGTTCAGTTTCGTGTTTCTAGGTCAGACTGTGGTTAGTTGGTCAGTTTCTGAGTTCCAGGTCAGATTGTGGTCAGTTGCTCAGTTTCGGTTTCTCGGTGAGACTGTGGACAGTTGGTCTGTTTCTGGTTTCTAGGTCAGACTGTGCTCAGTTGGTCAGATGCTGATTCCGAGGTCAGACTGTGGACAGTTGGTCTGTTTCTGGTTTCTAGGTCACACTGTGCTCAGTTGGTCAGATTCTGGTTGCGAGGTCAGACTGTGGTCAGTTGTTCAGTTTCTGGTTTCTAGGTCAGACTGTGCTCAGTTGGTCAGTTTATGGTTATCTCGGTCAGATTGTTGTCAGTTGTTCAGTTTCTGGTTTCGAGGTCAGACTGTGGTCAGTTGGTCATTTTAGGGTTGTCTGAGTCAGATTGTGGTAAGTTGGTAAGTTTCTGGTTTCCAGTTCAGTTTTTGGTCAGTTGGTCAGTTTCTGGTTCCTAGGTCAAACTGTGGTCAGTTTCGGGTTTCTGGATCAGACTGTGGTTAGTTGGTCAGTTTCTGGTTTCAAGGTCAGACTGTGGGCAGTTGGTCAGTTTCTGGTTGTCTCGGTAAGACTGTGGTAAGTTGTTCAGTTTCTGGCATCGAGGTCAAACTGTGGTCAGTTGTTCAGTTTCCGGTTATCTGGGTCAGTTTCTGTGGTCAGTTTCTTACTTTTGTTTGGTAGGTCATCCTGTGGTCAGTTGGTCACTTGCTTGTTGCTCGGTCAGACTGTGGTCAGTTGGTCAGTTTCTGGTTTCTAGGTCAGACTGTGGTCATTTGGTCAGTTTCGGGTTGTCTCTGTCAGACTTTGGTCAGTTGGTCAGTTTCGGGTTTCGAGCTCATACTGTGGTCAGTTGGTCAGTTGCTGGTGTCTAAGTCAGACTGTGGTCAGTTCGTCAGTTTCTGGTTGTCTCATTCAGACTGTGGGCAGTTGGTCAGTTTCTGCTTTCTCGGTCAGACAATGGTCAGTTGGTCAGTTTCTGATTGTCTCGGCCAGACTGTGCACAATTGGACAGTTTCTGCTTGCTAGGTCATCCTGTGATCAATAGGTCAGTTGCTGGTTTCTTGATCAGATCTGAGGTCAGTTGGTCAGTTTTTGGTTCCTAGGTCAGACTGTGGCAGTTGGTCCGTTCTGGTTTCTCGCTCAGAATGTGCTCAGTTGGTCAGTTTCAAAGTTTTTAGGTCAGACTTTGGTCAGTCGGTCAGTTTCTGGTTCTGAGGTCAGACTCTGGGCAGTTGCTCAGTTTCTGGTTTCTAGATCGGAATGTGGTCAGTTGGTCAGTTGCTATGATTCGCGTTGTCTCGGTGAGACTGTGGTCAGTTGGTCAGTTTCGGGTTTCTAGATCAGACTGTGGTTGGTTGGGCAGTTTTTGGTTTCCAGGTCAGACTGTGGGCAGTTGGTCCGTTTCTGGTTGTCTCGGTAAGACTGGTAAGTTGTTCAGTTGCTGGTATCTAGGTCAAACTGTGGTCAGTTGGGAAGTTTCTGGTTATCTAGCTCAATTTCTGTGGTCAGTTTCTGACTATTGTTTTCTAGGTCATCCTGTGGTCAGTTGGTCACTTGCTTGTGGCTCGGTCAGACTGTGGTCATGTGGTCAGTTACTGTTTTGTAGGTTAGACTGTGGTCAGTTGGTAAGTTTCTGATTTCTCGGTCAGACTGTGGTCAGTTGGTCAGTTTCGGGTTGTCTCTGTCAGACTTTGGTCAGTTGGTCAGTTTCGGGTTTCGAGCTCATACTGTGGTCAGTTGGTCAGTTGCTGGTGTCTAAGTCAGACTGTGGTCAGTTGGTCAGTTTCTAATTGTCTAGGTAAGACTGTGTTCAGTTGGTCAGTTCCTGTTTTCTCGGACAGATTGTGGTCAGTTTGTCAGTTTCTGGTTTCTAGTTCAGACTGTGATCATTTGGTCAGTTTGTGGTTTCTGTATCAGACTGTGGTCAGTTGGTCAGTTTCTGGTTTCGAGCTCAGACTGTGGGCAGTTGGTCAATTTCTGGTTTCTCGGTCAAACTGTGGGCAGTTGGTCAGTTTCTGCTTGTCTCGGTGAGACTGTGGTAAGTTGTTCAGTTTCTGGTTTCTAGGTCAGACTGTGGTCAAATGGTCAGTTTCTGGTTTCTGGTCAGACTGTGGTCAGTTGGTCAGTTTCGGGTTGTCTCTGACAGACTTTGGTCAGTTGGTCAGTTTCGGGTTTCGAGCTCATACTGTGGTCAGTTGGTCAGTGGCTGATGCCAAATTGAGACTGTGGTCAGTTTTTTCAGTTTCTGGTTGTCTCGGTGAGACCGTGGTCAGTTGGTCAGTTTCAGGTTTCCACTTCAGACTGTGGTCAGTTGGTCAGTTTCAGTTTGTCTCGGTCAGACTGTGCACAGTGGTCAGTTTCTGCTTGCTAGATCATCCTGTGATCAATTGGTCAGTTGCTGGTTTTTTGATCAGACTGTGGTCAGCTCCGTCAGTTTCTGGTTCTGAGGTCAGATTCTGGGCAGTTGCACAGTTTCTGGTTTCTGGGCCAGACTGTGGTGAGTTGTTCAGTTTCTGGTTTCGAGTTCAGATTGTGGGTTGCTCGTCAGTTTCTGGTGTCTAGATCAGTTTCTGTGGTCAGTTTCTTACTTTTGTTTGCTAGGTCATCCTGTGGTCAGTTGGTCACTTGCTTGTTGTTTGGTCAGATGTGGTCAGTAGCGCAGTTGCTGTTTTCTAGGTCAGACTGTGGTCAGTTGGTCAATTTCTGGTTTCTAGTTCAGACTGTTGTCAGTTGGTCAGTTTCACATTCTCTCTGTCAGACTTTTGTCAGTTGGTCAGTTTCGTGTTTCGAGCTCATACTGTGGTCAGTTGGTCAGTTGCTGGTGTCTAAGTCAGACTGTGGTCAGTTGGTCAGTTTCAGGTCGTGTCGTTCATACTGCGGGCAGTTGGTTGGTTTTCTGGATTCTAGGGCAGACTTTGGTATGTTGCTCAGTTTTTGGTTGTATCGGTCAGACAGTGGTCAGTTGGTCAGTTTCAGGTTGTCTCGCTCAGACTGTGGTCAATTGGTTAGTTTCAGGTTTCTAGGTCAGACTGTGGTCAGTTGGATAGCTTCAAGTTGTCTCATGTCCGACTGTCGGCAGTTGGTCAGTTTCTGCTTTCTTGGTCAGACAGTGGTCAGTTGTTCAGTTTCTGCTTGCTCGGTCATCCTGTGATCAATTGGTCAGTTGCTGGTTTCTTGATCAGACTGTGGTCAGCTCTGTCAGTTTCTGGATTCTAGGTCAGACTGTGGTCAGTTGGTCCGTTATGGGTTCGCGCTAAGATTGTGGATTGTGGTCAGCTGGTCATTTTCAAAGATTTTAGGTCAGACTTTGGTCAGTTGGTCAGTTTCTGGTTCTGAGGTCAGGCTCTGGGCAGTTGCTCAGTTTCTTGTTTCTAGGCAAGACTGTGGTCAGTTGGTCAGTTTCGGATCGTCTAGGTCAGTTTCTGTGGTCAGTTTCTTACTTCTGTTTGCTAGGTCATCCAGTGGTAAGTTGGTCACTTGCTTGTTGCTCGGTCAGACTGTGGTCAGTTTCTCAGTTGCTGTTTTCAAGGTCAGACTGTGGTCAGCTGGTCAGTTTCTTGTTTCTATGTCAGTCTGTGGTCAGTTTGTCAGTTTCTGGTCAGAATGTGGTCAGTTGGTCAGTTTCTGGTTTCTCGTTCAGACTGTGGTCAGTTGGTCAGTTTCGGAGTTTTTAGGTCAGACTTTGGTCAGCTGGTCAGTTTCTGGTTCTGAGGTCAGACTCTGGGCAGTTGCTCAGTGTCTGGTTTCTCGGCAAGACTGTGTTCAGTTGGTCAGTTTCGCGTTGTCTCGGTCAGACTGTGGTGAGTTGGTCAGTTTCTGGTTTCTAGGTCAGACTGTGGGCAGTTGGTCAGTTTGTGGTTTCTAGGTTAGAACGTGGGCAGGTGGTCAGTTTCTGGTTTCGAGGTCAGACTGTGGTAAATTGTTCAGTTTCTGGTTTCTAGGTCAGACTGTGGTCAGTTGATCAGTTTCTGGTCGTCTGTGTCAGTTTATGTGGTCAGTTTCTTACTTCTTACTTCTCATCCTGTGGTCAGTTGGTCACTTGCTTGTTGCTCGGTCAGACTGTGGTCAGTTTTTCAGTTTCTGGTTTCTAGGTCAGACTGTGGTCAGTTGATCAGTTTCTGGTCTTCTGTGTCAGTTTATGTGGTCAGTTTCTTACTTCTTACTTCTCATCCTGTGGTCAGTTGGTCACTTGCTTGTTGCTCGGTCAGACTGTGGTCAGTTTTTCAGTTGCTGTTTTCTAGGTCAGACTGTGGTCAGTTTGTCAGTTTCTTCTTTCTAGGTCAGAATATGGTCAGTTGGTCAGTTTCTGGTTTCTCGGTCAGACTGTGGTCAGTTGGACAGTTTCGGGTTCCTAGTCAGACTGTGGTCAGTTGATCAGTTTCTGGTTTCAGGATCTGACTGTGATCAGTTGGTCAGTTTCTGGTTTCTAGGTCAGACTGTGGGCAGTTGGGCAGTTTCTGGTTTCTCGGTCAGACTGTGGGCAGTTGGTCAGTTTCTTGTTGTCTCGGTAAGACTGTGGTAAGTTGGTCAGTTTCTGGTTTTTAGGTCAGACTGTTGTCAGTTGGTCAGTTGCTGGTTCCTAGGTCATACTGTGCTCAGTTGGTCAGTTTCAGGTTGTCTCTGTCAGACTGTGGTCAAGTGGTTAATTTCAGGTTTCTCGGTCTGACTGTGGTCAGTTGGATAGCTTCAAGCTGTCTCAGTCAGTCTGTGGGCAGTTGGTCAGTTTCTGCTTTCTAGGTCAGACAGTGGTCGGTTGGTCAGTTTCTCGTTGTCTCAGTCAGACAGTGCACAGTTGGTCAGTTTCTGCTTGCGAGGTCATCATGTGATCAATTGGTCAGTTGCTGGTTTCTTGATCAGACTGTGGTCAGCTCTGTCAGATTCTGGTTTCTAGGTCAGACTGTGGGCAGTTGGTCAGTTTCTGGTTTCTAGGTCAGACTGTTGTAAATTGTTCAGTTTCTGGTTTCTAGGTCAGAATGTGGTCAGTTGATCAGATTCTGGTCGTCCAGGTCAGTTACTGTGGTCAGTTTCTTACTTCTGTTTGCTAGTTCATCCTATGGTCAGTTGGTCACTTGATTGTTGCTTGGTCAGACTGTGGTCAGTTTCTCAGTTGCTGTTTTCTAGCTCAGACTGTGGTCAGTTGGTCAGTTTCTGGTTTCTATGTCAGAATGAGGTCAGTTGGTCAGTTTCTGGTTTCTCGGCCAGATTGTGGTCAGTTGGTCAGTTTCGGGTTCCTAGACAAACTGTAGTCAGTTGGTGAGTTTCTGGTATCAGGATCAGACTGTGATCAGTTGGTCAGTTTCTGGTTTGCAGGTCAGACTCTGGGCAGTTGCACAGTTTCTGGCTTCTAGGCAAGACTGTGGTGAGTTGTTCAGTTTCTGGTTTCTAGTTCAGACTGTGGGTAGTTGGTCAGTTTCTGGTGTCTAGATCAGTTTCTGTGGTCAGTTTCTTACTTTTGTTTGCTAGATCATCCTGTGGTCAGTTGGTCACTTGCTTGTTGTTTGGTCAGACTATGGTCAGTTGCGCAGTTGCTGTTTTCTAGGTCAGACTGTGGTCAGTTGGTCAGTTTCTGCTTTCTCGGTCAGACTGTGGTCATTTGGTCAGTTTCGCATTCTCTCTGTCAGACTTTGGTCAGTTGGTCAGTTTCGGGTTTCGAGCTCATACTGTGGTCAGTTGGTCAGTTGCTGGTGTCGAAGTCAGACTGTGGTCAGTTTGTCAGTTTCTGGTTGTCTCGGTCTGACTGTGGTCAGTTGGTCAGTTTCAAGTTTCTAGTTCAGACTGTGGTCAGTTGGTCAGTTTCCGGTTGTCTCGGTCAGACTGCGGGCAGTTGGTTGGTTTTCTGGATTCTAGGGCAGACTTTGGTCAGTTGCTCAGTTTATGGTTGTCTCGGTCAGACAGTGATCAGTTGGTCAATTTCAGGTTGTTTAGGTCAGACTGTGGTCAGTTGGTCAGTTGCTGGTTCCTAGGTCATACTGCGCTCAGTTGGTCAGTTTCAGGTTGTCTCGTTCAGACTGTGGTCAATTGGTTAGTTTCATGTTTCTAGGTCAGACTGTGGTCAGTTGGATAGCTTCAAGTTTTCTCAGTCAGGCTCTGGGCAGTTGCTCAGTGTCTGGTTTCTCGGCAAGACTGTGTTCAGTTGGTCAGTTTCGCGTTGTCTCGGTCAGACTGTGGTGAGTTGGTCAGTTTCTGGTTTCTAGGTCAGACTGTGGGCAGTTGGTCAGTTTGTGTTTTCTCGGTTAGAACGTGGGCAGGTGGTCAGTTTCTGGTTTCGAGGTCAGATTGTGGTAAATTGTTCAGTTTCTGGTTTCTAGGTCAGACTGTGGTCAGTTGATCAGTTTCTGGTCGTCTGTTTCAGTTTCTGTGTTCAGTTTCTTACTTCTCTTTGCTAGGTCATCCTCTGGTCAGTTGGACACTTGCTTGTTGCTCGGTCAGACTGTGGACAGTTTCTCAGTTGCTGTTTTCTAGGTCAGACTGTGGTCAGTTTGTCAGTTTCTGCTTTCTCGGTCAGAATGTGGTCAGTTGGTCAGTTTCTGGTTTCTCGGTCAGACTGTGGTCAGTTGGACAGTTTCGGGTTCATGTCAGACTGTGGTCAGTTGGTCAGTTTCTGGTTTCAGGATCTGACTGTGATCAGTTGGTCAGTTTCTGGTTTCTAGGTCCGACTGTGGGCAGTTGGGCAGTTTCTGGTTTCTCTGTCAGACTGTGGGCAGTTGGTCAGTTTCTTGTTTTCTCGGTAAGACTGTGGTAAGTTGGTCAGTTTCTGGTTTTTAGGTCAGACTGTGGTCAGTTGGTCAGTTTCTGGTTGCTTTTAGGTCAGTTTCTTTGGTCAGTTTCTTACTTTTGTATGCTAGTTCATCCTGTGGTCAGTTGCTCACTTGCTTGTTGCTCGGTCAGACTGTGGTCAGTTGCTCAGTTTCTGGTTTCTCGGTCAGACTGGGGTCAGTTGGGAAGTTTCGGGTTGTCTCTGTCAGACTTTGGTCAGTTGCTCAGTTTCAGGTAGGTCTCGGTCAGACTGTGGGCAGTTGGTTGGTGTTCTGGATTCGAGGGCAGACTTTGGTCAGTTGCTCAGTTTTTGGTTGTCTCGTTCAAACAGTGGTCAGTTGGTCAGTTTCAGGTTTTTTAGGTCAGACTGTTGTCAGTTGGTCAGTTGCTGGTTCCTAGGTCATACTGTGCTCAGTTGGTCAGTTTCAGGTTGTCTCGGTCAGACTGTGGTCAAGTGGTTAATTTCAGGTTTCTAGGTCTGACTGTGGTCAGTTGGTCAGTTTCTGGTTTCTATGTCAGAATGAGGTCAGTTGGTCAGTTTCTGGTTTCTCGGCCAGATTGTGGTCAGTTGGTCAGTTTCGGGTTCCTAGACAGACTGTAGTCAGTTGGTCAGTTTCTGGTATCAGGATCAGACTGTGATCAGTTGGTCAGTTTCTGGTTTGTAGGTCAAACTCTGGGCAGTTGCACAGTTTCTGGTTTCTAGGCTACATTGTGGTGAGTTGTTCAGTTTCTGGTTTCTAGTTCAGACTGTGGGTAGTTGGTCAGTTTCTGGTGTCTAGATCAGTTTCTGTGGTCAGTTTCTTACTTTTGTTTGCTCGGTCATCCTGTGGTCAGTTGGTCACTTGCTTGTTGTTTGGTCAGACTATGGTCAGTTGCGCAGTTGCTGTTTTCTATGTCAGACTGTGGTCAGCTGGTCAGTTTCTGGTTTCTCGGTCAGACTGTGGTCAGTTGGTCAGTTTCGCATTGTCTCTGTCAGACTTTGGTCAGTTGGTCAGTTTCGGGTTTCGAGCTCATAATGTGGTCAGTTGGTCAGTTGCTGGTGTCGAAGTCAGACTGTGGTCAGTTTGTCAGTTTCTGGTTGTCTCGGTCTGACTGTGGTCAGTTGGTCAGTTTCAAGTTTCTAGTTCAAACTGTGGTCAGTTGGTCAGTTTCAGGTTGTCTCGGTCAGACTGCGGGCAGTTGGTTGGTTTTCTGGATTCTAGGGCAGACTTTGGTCAGTTGCTCAGTTTTTGGTTGTCTCGGTCAGACAGTGATCAGTTGGTCAATTTCAGGTTGTTTAGGTCAGACTGTGGTCAGTTGGTCAGTTGCTGTTTCCTAGGTCATACTGCGCTCAGTTGGTCAGTTTCAGGTTGCCTCGTTCAGACTGTGGTCAATTGGTTAGTTTCAGGTTTCCAGGTCAGACTGTGGTCAGTTGGATAGCTTCAAGTTTTCTCAGTCAGACTGTGGGCAGTTGGTCAGTTTCTGCTTTCTAGGTCAGACAGTGGTCAGTTGGTCAGTTTCTGGTTCTCTCGATCAGACAGTGCACAGTTTGTCAGTTTCTGCTTGCTCGGTTATCCTGTGATCAATTGGTCAGTTGCTGGTTTCTGTATCAGACTGTGGTCAGCTCTGTTAGTTTCTGGTTTCTAGGTCAGACTGTGGTCAGTTGGTCAGTTTCTGATTCTGAGGTCAGACTGTGGTCAGTTGGTCCGTTATGGTTTCTTGCTACGAATGTGGCCAGTTGGTCATTTTCAAAGTTTTTAGGTCAGGCTTTGGTCAGTTGGTCAGTTTCTGGTTCTGAGGTCAGACTCTGGGCAGTTGCTCAGTTTCTGGTTTCTAGGCAAGACTGTGGTCAGTTAGTCAGTTTCGCGGTGTCTCGGTCAGACTGTGGTCAGTTGGTCAGTTTCGGGTTTCTATGTCAGACTGTGGGCAGTTGGTCAATTTCTGGTTTCTAGGTCAGACATGGGCAGTTGGTCAGTTTCTGGTTTCTAGGTCAGACTGCAGTCAGTTGGTAAGTTTCTGGTCGTCCAGGCCAGTTTCTGTGGTCAGTTTCTTACTTCTGTTTGCTAGGTCATCCTGTGGTCAGTTGGTCACTTGCTTTTCGCTCGATCAGTCTGTGGTCAGGTTCTCAGTTGCTGTTTTCTACGTCAGACTGTGGTCAGTTGGTCAGTTTCTGGTTTCTATGTCAGACAGTGGTCAGTTTGTCAGTTTCTGGTTTCTAGGTCAGAATGTGGTCAGTTGGTCAGTTTCTGGTTGTCTCGGTCAGACAGTGCACAGTTGGTCAGTTTCTGCTTGCTCGGTTATCCTGTGAACAATTGGTCAGTTGCTGGTTTCTGGATCAGACTGTGGTCAGCTCTGTTAGTTTCTGGTTTCTAGGTCAGACTGTGGTCAGTTGGTCAGTTTCTGATTCTGAGGTCAGACTGTGGTCAGATGGTCCATTATGGTTTCTCGCTACGAATGTGGTCAGTTGGTCATTTTCAAATTTTTTAGGTCAGGCTTTGGTCAGTTGGTCAGTTTCTCGTTCTGAGGTCAGACTCTGGGCAGTTGCTCAGTTTCTGGTTTCTCGGCAAGACTGTGGTCAGTTGGTCAATTTCGCGTTGTCTCGGTCAGACTGTGGTCAGTTGGTCAGTTTCTGGTTTCTATATCAGACTGTGGGCAGTTGGTCAGTTTCTGGTTTCTAGGTCAGACTGTGGTCAGTTTCTTACTTCTGTTTGCTAGGTCATCCTGTAGTCAGTTGGCCACTTGCTTGTCGCTCGATCAGTCTGTGGTCAGGTTCTCAGTTGCTGTTTTCTACGTCAGACTGTGGTCAGTTGGTCAGTTTCTGGTTTCTATGTCAGACTGTGGTCAGTTTTTCAGTTTCTGGTTTCTAGGTCAGAATGTGGTCAGTTGGTTAGTTTCTGGTTTCTATGTCCTACTGTCATCAGTTGGTCAGTTTCTGGTTCCTAGTCAGACTGTGGTCAGTTGGTCAGTTTCTGGTTTCAGGATCAGACTGCGATCATTTGGTCTGTTTCTTTTTCTATATCCGACTATCATCAGTTGGTCACTTTCTGGTTGTTTTTAGGTCAGTTTCTTTGGTCAGTTTCTTACTTTTGTCTGCTAGTTCATCCTGTGATCAGTTGCTCACTTGCTTGTTGCTCGGTCAGACTGTGGTCAGTTGGTCAGTTTCTGGTTTCTAGGTCAGACTGTGGTCAGTTGGTAAGTTTCGGATTGTCTCTGTCAGACTTTGGTCAGTTGCTGAGTTTCAGGTAGGTCTCGGTCAGACTGTGGGCAGTTGGTTGGTGTTCTGGATTCGAGGGCAGACTTTGGTCAGTTGCTCAGTTTTTGGTTGTCTCGGTCAGACAGTGGTCAGTTGGTCAGTTTCAGGTTTTTTAGGTCAGACTGTGGTCAGTTGGTCCGTTGCTCGTTCCTGAGTCACTCTGTGCTCAGTTGGTCAGTTTCAGGTTGTCTCGCTCAGACAGTGCACAGCTGGTCAGTTTCTGCTTGCTCGGTCATCCTGTGATCAATTGGTCAGTTGCTGGTCTCTTGATCAGACTGTTGTCAGCTCTGTCAGTTTGTGGTTTCTAGGTCAGACTGTGGTCAGTTGGTCAGTTTCTGGTTCCTAGGTCAAACTGTGGTCAGTTGGTCCGTTATGGTTTCTCGTTAAGAATGTGATCTGATGGTCATTTTCAAAGTTTTTAGGTCAGACTTTGGTCAGTTAGTCAGTTTCTGGTTCTGAGGTCAAGCTCTGGGCAATTGCTCAGTTTCTGGTTGCTAGGCAAGACTCTGCTCAGTTGGTCAGTTTCTGCTTGTTTTTAGGTCAGTTTCTTTGGTCAGTTTCTTTCTTTTGTATGCGAGTTCATCCTGTGGTCAGTTGCTCACTTGCTTGTTGCTCGGTCAGACTGTGGTCATTTGGTCAGTTTCCGGTTGTCTCGGTCAGATTGTGGTCAGTTGGTCAGTTTCAGGTTTTTATTTCAGACTATGGTCAGTTGGTCAGATTCAGGTTGTCTCAGTCAGACTGTGGGCAGTTGGTTGTTTTTCTCGATTCTAGGTCAGACTGTGGTCAGTTGGTCAGTTTTGCGTGGTCTCTGTCAGACTTTGGTCAGTTGGTCAGTTTCGGGTTTTGAGCTCATACTGTGGTCAGTTGGTCATTTGCTGGTGTCTAAGTCAGACTGTGGTCAGTTGCTCAGTTTTTGGTTGTCTCGTCAGACAGAGGTCAATTGGTCAGTTTCAGGTTTCTACGTCAGACTGTGGTCAGTTGGATCGCTTCAAGTTGTCTCAGTCAGACTGTAGGCAGTTGGTCAGTTTCTGCTTTCTAGGTCAGACAGTGGTCAGTTAGTCAGTTTCTGGTTCTCTCGGTCAGACAGTGCATAGTTGGTCAGTTTCTGCTTGCTAGGTCATCCAGTGATCAATTGGTCAGTTGCTGGTTTCTGTATCAGACTGTGGTCAGCTCTGTTAGTTTCTGGTTTCTAGGTCAGACTGTGGTCAGTTGGTCAGTTTCTGATTCTGAGGTCAGACTGTGGTCAGTTGGTCCGTTATGGTTTCTTGCTACGAATGTGGCCAGTTGGTCATTTTCAAAGTTTTTAGGTCAGGCTTTGGTCAGTTGGTCAGTTTCTGGTTCTGAGGTCAGACTCTGGGCAGTTGCTCAGTTTTTGGTTTCTAGGCAAGACTGTGGTCAGTTGTTCAGTTTTGCGGTGTCTCGGTCAGACTGTGGTCAGTTGGTCAGTTTCGGGTTTCTATGTCAGACTGTGGGCAGTTGGTCAGTTTCTGGTTTCTAGGTAAGACTGTGGGCATTTGGTCAGTTTCTGGTTTCTAGGTCAGACTGCAGTCAGTTGGTCAGTTTCTGGTCGTCTAGGCCAGTTTCTGTGGTCAGTTTCTTACTTCTGTTTGCTAGGTCATCCTGTGGTCAGTTGGTCACTTGCTTGTCGCTCGATCAGTCTGTGGTCAGGTTCTCAGTTGCTGTTTTCTACGTCAGACTGTGGTCAGTTGGTCAGTTTCTGCTTTCTATGTCAGACAGTGGTCAGTTTGTCAGTTTCTGCTTTCTAGCTCAGAATGTGGTCAGTTGGTCAGTTTCTGGTTGTCTCGGTCAGACAGTGCACAGTTGGTCAGTTTCTGCTTGCTCGGTTATCCTGTGATCAATTGGTCAGTTGCAGGTTTCTGGATCAGACTGTGGTCAGCTCTATTAGTTTCTGGTTTCTAGGTCAGACTGTAGTCAGTTGGTCGGTTTCTGATTCTGAGGTCAGACTGTGGTCAGTTGGTCCGTTATGGTTTCTCGCTACGAATGTGGTCAGTTGGTCATTTTCAAAGTTTTTAGGTCAGGCTTTGGTCAGTTGGTCAGTTTCTCGTTCTGAGGTCAGACTCTGGGCAGTTGCTCAGTTTCTGGTTTCTAGGCAAGACTGTGGTCAGTTGGTCAATTTCGCGTTGTCTCGGTCAGACTGTGGTCAGTTGGTCAGTTTCTGGTTTCTATGTCAGACTGTGGGCAGTTGGTCAGTTTCTGGTTTCTAGGTCAGACTGTGGGCAGTTGGTCAGTTTCTGATTTCTAGGTCAGACTGCAGTCAGTTGGTCAGTTTCTGGTCGTCTAGGCCAGTTTCTGTGGTCAGTTTCTTACTTCTGTTTGCTAGGTCATCCTGTGGTCAGTTGGTCACTTGCTTGTCGCTCGATCAGTCTGTGGTCAGGTTCTCAGTTGCTGTTTTCTACGTTAGACTGTGGTCAGTTGGTCAGTTTCTGGTTTCTATGTCAGACTGTGGTCAGTTTTTCAGTTTCTGGTTTCTAGGTCAGAATGTGGTCAGTTGGTTAGTTTCTGGTTTCTATGTCCTACTGTCATCAGTTGGTCAGTTTCTGGTTCCTAGTCAGACTGTGGTCAGTTGGTCAGTTTCTGGTTTCAGGATCAGACTGCGATCAGTTGGTCTGTTTCTTGTTTCTATGTCCGACTATCATCAGTTGGTCACTTTCTGGTTGTTTTTAGGTCAGTTTCTTTGGTCAGTTTCTTACTTTTGTCTGCTAGGTCATCCTGTGATCAGTTGCTCACTTGCTTGTTGCTCGGTCAGACTGTGGTCAGTTGGTCAGTTTCTGGTTTCTAGGTCAGACTGTGGTCAGTTGGTAAGTTTCGGATTGCCTCTGTCAGACTTTGGTCAGTTGCTGAGTTTCAGGTAGGTCTCGGTCAGACTGTGGGCAGTTGGTTGGTGTTCTGGATTCGAGGGCAGACTTTGGTCAGTTGCTCAGTTTTTGGTTGTCTCGGTCAGACAGTGGTCAGTTGGTCAGTTTCAGGTTTTTTAGGTCAGACTGTGGTCAGTTGGTCCGTTGCTGGTTCCTGGGTCATTCTGTGCTCAGTTGGTCAGTTTCAGGTTGTCTCGCTCAGACTGTGGACAATGGGTTAGTTTAAGGTTTCTAGGTCAGACTGTGGTCAGTTGGATAGCTTCAAGTTGTCTCAGTCAGACTGTGGGCAGTTGGTCAGTTTCTGCTTTCTAGGTCAGACAGTGGTCAGTTGGTCAGTTTCTGGTTGTCTCGGTCAGACAGTGCACAGCTGGTCAGTTTCTGCTTGCTCGGTCATCTTGTGATCAATTGGTCAGTTGCTGGTCTCTTGATCAGACTGTTGTCAGCTCTGTCATTTTGTGGTTTCTAGGTCAGACTGTGGTCAGTTGGTCAGTTTCTGGTTCCTAGGTCAAACTGTGGTCAGTTGGTCCGTTATGGTTTCTCGTTAAGAATGTGATCTGTTGGTCATTTTCAAAGTTTTTAGGTCAGACTTTGGTCAGTTGGTCAGTTTCTGGTTCTGAGGTCAAGCTCTGGGCAATTGCTCAGTTTCTGGTTGCTAGGCAAGACTCTGCTCAGTTGGTCAGTTTCTGCTTGTTTTTAGGTCAGTTTCTTTGGTCAGTTTCTTTCTTTTGTATGCGAGTTCATCCTGTGGTCAGTTGCTCACTTGCTTGTTGCTCGGTCAGACTGTGGTCAGTTGGTCAGTTTCCGGTTGTCTCGGTCAGACTGTGGTCAGTTGGTCAGTTTCAGGTTTTTATTTCAGACTGTGGTCAGTTGGTCAGATTCAGGTTGTCTCAGTCAGACTGTGGGCAGTTGGTTGTTTTTCTCGATTCTAGGTCAGACTGTGGTCAGTTGGTTAGTTTCGCGTGGTCTCTGTCAGACTTTGGTCAGTTGGTCAGTTTCGGGTTTTGAGCTCATACTGTGGTCAGTTGGTCATTTGCTGGTGTCTAAGTCAGACTGTGGTCAGTTGCTCAGTTTTTGGTTGTCTCGTCAGACAGTGGTCAATTGGTCAGTTTCAGGTTTCTACGTCAGACTGTGGTCAGTTGGATCGCTTCAAGTTGTCTCAGTCAGACTGTAGGCAGTTGGTCAGTTTCTGCTTTCTAGGTCAGACAGTGGTCAGTTAGTCAGTTTCTGGTTGTCTCGGTCAGACAGTGCATAGTTGGTCAGTTTCTGCTTGCTAGGTCATCCTGTGATCAATTGGTCAGTTGCTGGTTTCTGTATCAGACTGTGGTCAGCTCTGTTAGTTTCTGGTTTCTAGGTCAGACTGTGGTCAGTTGGTCAGTTTCTGATTCTGAGGTCAGACTGTGGTCAGTTGGTCCGTTATGGTTTCTTGCTACGAATGTGGCCAGTTGGTCATTTTCAAAGTTTTTAGGTCAGGCTTTGGTCAGTTGGTCAGTTTCTGGTTCTGAGGTCAGACTCTGGGCAGTTGCTCAGTTTTTGGTTTCTAGGCAAGACTGTGGTCAGTTGGTCAGTTTCACGGTGTCTCGGTCAGACTGTGGTCAGTTGGTCAGTTTCGGATTTCTATGTCAGACTGTGGGCAGTTGGTCAGTTTCTGGTTTCTAGGTAAGACTGTGGGCAGTTGGTCAGTTTCTGGTTTCTATGTCAGACAGTGGTCAGTTTGTCAGTTTCTGCTTTCTAGGTCAGAATGTGGTCAGTTGGTCAGTTTCTGGTTGTCTCGGTCAGACAGTGCACAGTTGGTCAGTTTCTGCTTGCTCGGTTATCCTGTGATCAATTGGTCAGTTGCTGGTTTCTGGATCAGACTGTGGTCAGCTCTATTAGTTTCTGGTTTCTAGGTCAGACTGTGGTCAGTTGGTCAGTTTCTGATTCTGAGGTCAGACTGTGGTCAGTTGGTCCGTTATGGTTTCTCGCTACGAATGTGGTCAGTTGGTCATTTTCAAATTTTTTAGGTCAGGCTTTGGTCAGTTGGTCAGTTTCTCGTTCTGAGGTCAGACTCTGGGCAGTTGCTCAGTTTCTGGTTTCTAGGCAAGACTGTGGTCAGTTGGTCAATTTCGCGTTGTCTCGGTCAGACTGTGGTCAGTTGGTCAGTTTCTGGTTTCTATGTCAGACTGTGGGCAGTTGGTCAGTTTCTGGTTTCTAGGTCAGACTGTGGGCAGTTGGTCAGTTTCTGGTTTCTAGGTCAGACTGCAGTCAGTTGGTCAGTTTCTGGTCGTCTAGGCCAGTTTCTGTGGTCAGTTTCTTACTTCTGTTTGCTAGGTCATCCTGTGGTCAGTTGGTCACTTGCTTGTCGCTCGATCAGTCTGTGGTCAGGTTCTCAGTTGCTGTTTTCTACGTCAGACTGTGGTCAGTTGGTCAGTTTCTGGTTTCTATGTCAGACTGTGGTCAGTTTGTCAGTTTCTGGTTTCTAGGACAGAATGTGGTCAGTTGGTTAGTTTCTGGTTTCTATGTCCTACTGTCATCAGTTGGTCAGTTTCTGGTTCCTAGTCAGACTGTGGTCAGTTGGTCAGTTTCTGGTTTCAGGATCAGACTGCGATCAGTTGGTCTGTTTCTGGTTTCTATGTCCGACTATCATCAGTTGGTCACTTTCTGGTTGTTTTTAGGTCAGTTTCTTTGGTCAGTTTCTTACTTTTGTCTGCTAGTTCATCCTGTGATCAGTTGCTCACTTGCTTGTTGCTCGGTCAGACTGTGGTCAGTTGGTCAGTTTCTGGTTTCTAGGTCAGACTGTGGTCAGTTGGTAAGTTTCGGATTGTCTCTGTCAGACTTTGGTCAGTTGCTGAGTTTCAGGTAGGTCTCGGTCAGACTGTGGGCAGTTGGTTGGTCTTCTGGATTCGAGGGCAGACTTTGGTCAGTTGCTCAGTTTTTGGTTGTCTCGGTCAGACAGTTGGTCAGTTTCAGGTTTTTTAGGTCAGACTTTGGTCAGTTGGTCAGTTTTGGGTTTCGAGCTCATACTGTGGTCAGTTGGTCAGTTGCTGATGCCTAAGTCAGACTGTGGTCAGTTGGCCAGTTTCACGTTGTCTCGGTAAGACTGTGGACAGTTGGTCAGTTTCTGGATTCTCGGGCAGAATTTGGTCAGTTGCTTAGTTTTTCGTTGTCTCGGTCAGACAGTGGTCAGTTGGTCAGTTCCAGGTTGCTTAGGTCAGACTGTGGTCAGTTGGTCAGTTACTGGTTCCTAGGTCATACTGCGCTCAATTGGTCAGTTTCAGGTTGTCTCGGTCAGACTGCGGTCAATTGGTTAGTTTCAGATTTCTAGGTCAGACTGTGGTCAGTTGGTCAGCTTCAGTTTTCTATGCCAGACTTTGGTCAGTTGGACATTTGCTGGTGTCTAAGTCAGACTATGGTCAGTTTTTCACATATGGTTTTCTCGGTCAGACTGTGGGCAGTTGGTTGGTTTTCTGGATTCTAGGGCAGACTTTGATCAGTTGCTCAGTTTTTGGTTGTCTCGGTCAGACAGTGGTCAGTTGGTCAGTTTCAGGTTGATTACGTCAGAATGTGAACAGTTGGTCAGTTTCTCGTTTATAGATCAGACTGTGGTCAGTTGGTCAGTTTCGGGTGGTCTCTGTCAGACTTTGGTCAGTTGGTCAGTTTCGCTTTTGAGCTCATACTGTGGTCAGTTGGTCATTTGCTGGTTTCTACATTAGACTGTGGGCAGTTGGTCAGTTTCTAGTTTCGATGTCAGACAGCGGGCAGTTGGTCAGTTTCAGATTTCTAGATCAGAATGTGGTAAATTTTTCAGTTTCTTTTTTGTAGGTCAGACTGTGGTCAGTTGGTCAGTTTCTGGTCGTCTAGGTCAGTTTCTATGGTCAGTTTCTTACTTCTGCTTGCTAGGTCATCCTGTGGTCAGTTGGTCACTTGCATGTTGCTCGGTCAGACTGTGGTCAGTTGCTCATTTGCTGTTTTCTAGGTCAGACTGTGGTCAGTTGGTCAGTTTCTGGTTTCTATGTCAGACTGTGGTCAGTTGGTCAGTTTCTGGTTTCTAGGTCAGAATGTGGTCAGTTGGTCAGTTTCTTGTTTCTCGGTAGGACTGTGGTCAGTTGGTCAGTTTCGGGTTCCGAGTCAGACTGTGGTCAGTTGGTCAGTTTCTGGTTTCAGGATCAGACTGTGATCAGTTGGTCAGTTTCGGTTTCTCGGTCAGACTGTGGGCAGTTGGTTAGTTTCTAGTTGTCTCGGCATGACTGAGCTAATTTGGTCAGTTTCTGGTTTCTAGGTCAGCCTGTGGTCAGTTGGTAAGTTTCTGGTTGTTTTTAGGTCAGTTTCTTTGGTCAGTTTCTTACTTTTGTATGCTCGTTCATCCTGTGGCCAGTTTTTCACTTGATTGTTGCTCGGTCAGACTGTGGTCAGTTGGTCAGTTTCTGGTTCTAGCTCAGACTGTGGTCAGTTGATCCGTTTTGGGTTGCCTCTGTCAGACTTTGGTCAGTTGGTCAGTTTAGGGTTTCGAGCTCATACTGTGGTCAGTTGGTCAGTTGATGATGCCTAAGTCAGACTATGGTCAGTTGGTCAGTTTCAGGTTGTCTCGGTCAGACTGTGGGCAGTTGGTGAGTTTCTGGATTCTAGGGTAGACTTTGGTCAGTTTCTCAGTTTTTGTTTGTCTCGGTCAGACGGTGGTCAGTTGGCCAGTTTCAGGTTGCTTACGTCAGAAAGTGGACAGTTGGTCAGTTTCCGATTTCTAGGTCAGACTGTGGTCAGTTGGTCCGTTTCGGGTGGTCTCTGTTAGACTTTGGTCAGTTGGTCAGTTTCGGGTTTTGAGCTCATACTGTGGTCAGTTGGTCATTTGCTGGTGTCTAAGTCAGACTGTGGTCAGTTGCTCAGTTTCAGGTTTCTACGTCAGACTGTGGTCAGTTGGATCGCTTCAAGTTGTCTCAGTCAGAATGTGGGCAGTTGGTCAGTTTCTGCTTTCTAGGTCAGACAGTGGTCAGTTGGTCAGTTTCTGGTTGTCTCGGTCAGACAGTGCACAGTTGGTCAGTTTCTGCTTGCTAGGTCATCCTGTGATCAATTGGTCAGTTGCTGGTTTCTTGATCAGACTGTTGTCAGCTCCGTCAGTTTCTGGTTTCTAGGTCAGACTGTGGTCAGTTGGTCAGTTTCTGGTTCCTAGGTCAGACTGTGGTCAGTTGGTCCGTTATGGTATCTCGCTCAGAATGTGGTCAGTTGGTAATTTTCAAAGTTTTTAGGTCAGACTTTTGTCAGTTGGTCAGTTTCTGGTTCTGAGCTCAGGCTCTGGGCAGTTGCTCAATTTCTGGTTTCTAGGCAAGACTGTGCTCAGTTGGTCAGTATCGCGTTGTCTCGGTCAGACTGTGGTCAGTTGGTCAGTTTCTGGTTTCTACGTCAGACTGTGGGCAGTTGGTCAGTTTCGGATTTCTAGATCAGAATGTGCTAAATTGTTCAGTTTCTTTTTTCTAGGTCAGACTGTGGTAAGCTGTTCAGTATCTGATCGTCCAGCTCAGTTTCTGTGGTCAGTTTCTTACTTCTGCTTGCTAGGTCATCCTGTGGTCAGTTGGTCACTTGCATGTTGCTCGGTCAGACTGTGGTCAGTTGCTCATTTGCTGTTTTCTAGGTCAGACTGTGGTCAGTTGGTCAGTTTCTGGTTCCTTGGTCAGACTGTGGTCAGTTGGTCAGTTTCTGGTTTCTATGGCAGATTGTGGTCAGTTGGTCAGTTTCTGGTTTCTTGGTCAGAATGTGGTCAGTTGGTCAGTTTCTGGTTTCTCGGTCAGACTGTGGTCAGTTGGTCAGTTTCGGGTTCCGAGTCAGACTGTGGTCAGTTGGTCAGTTTCTGGTTTCAGGATCAGACTGTGATCAGTTGGTCAGTTTCTGGTTTCTCGGTCAAACTGTGGGCAGTTGTGCAGTTTCTTGTTTTTCGGTCAGACTGTGGGCAGTCGGTTAGTTCCTAGTTGTCTCGGCATGACTGAGCTAAGTTGGTCAGTTTCTGGTTTCAAGGTCGGCCTCTGGTCAGTTGGTAAGTTTCTGGTTGTTTTTAGGTCAGTTTCTTTGGTCAGTTTCTTACTTTTGTGTGCTCGTTCATCCTTTGGTCAGTTGCTCACTTGCTTTTTGCTCGGTCAGACTGTGGTCAGTTGGTCAGTTTCTGGTTTCTAGCTCAGACTTTGGTCAGTTGGTCAGTTTCGGGTTGTCTCTGTCAGACTTTGGTCAGTTGATCAGTTTTGGGTTTCGAGCTCATACTGTGGTCAGTTGGTCAGTTGCTGATGCCTAAGTCAGACTGTCGTCAGTTGGCCAGTTTCAGGTTGTCTCGGTAAGACTGTGGACAGTTGGTCAGTTTCTGGATTCTCGGGCAGACTTTGGTCAGTTGCTTAGTTTTTCGTTGTCTCGGTCAGACAGTGGTCAGTTGGTCAGTTCCAGGTTGATTACGTCAGAATGTAAACAGTTGTTCAGTTTCTCGTTTATAGGTCAGACTGTGGTCATTTGGTCAGTTTCTGGTTTCTAGGTCAGACTGTGGTCAGTTGGTCAGTTTCGGATGGTCTCTGTCAGACTTTGGTCAGTTGGTCAGTTTCGGTTTTGAGCTCATACTGTGTTCAGTTGGTCAGTTTCTGGTTTCGATGTCAGACAGCGGGCAGTTGGTCAGTTTCAGGTTGTCTCGGTCAGACTGTGGGCAGTTGGTGAGTTTCTGGATTCTAGGGCATACTTTGGTCAGTTGCTTAGTTTTTGGTTGTCTCGGTCAGACAGTGGTCAGTTGGTCAGTTTCAGGTTGCTTTGGTCAGAATGTGGTCAGTTGGTCAGTTGCTGGTTCCTAGGTCATACTGCGCTCATTTGGTCAGTTTCAGGTTGTCTCGGTCAGACAGTGGTCCGTTGGTCAGTTCCAGGTTGCTTAGGTCAGACTGTGGTCAGTTGGTCAGTTGCTGGTTCCTAAGTCATACTGCGCTCATCTGGTGAGTTTTTGGTTGTCTCATCAGACTGTGGTCAATTGGTCAGTTTCAGGTTTCTACGTCAGACTGTGGTAAGTTGGTCAGCTTCAGGTTTCTAGGCCAGACTTTGGTCAGTTGGACATTTGCTGGTGTCTAAGTCAGACTATGGTCAGTTTTTCACTTTCTGGTTGTCTCGGTCAGACTGTGGGCAGTTGGTTGGTTTTCTGGATTCTAGGGCAGACTTTGGTCAGTTGCTCAGTTTTTGGTTGCTCGGTCAGACAGTGGTCAGTTGGTCAGTTTCAGGTTGCTTACGTCAGAAAGCGGACAGTTGGTCAGTTTCTGGTTTCTAGGTCAGACTGTGGTCAGTTGGTCAGTTTCTGGTTTCTATGTCAGACTGTGGGCAGTTGGTCAGTTTCTGGTTTCGAGGTCAGACTGTGGGCAGTTGGTCAGTTTCGGATTTCTAGATCAGAATGTGGTAAATTGTTCAGTTTCTTTTTTCTAGATCAGACTGTAGTAAGCTGGTCAGTTTCTGGTCGTCTAGGTCTGTTTCTGTGGTCAGTTTCTTACTTCTGCTTGCTAGGCCATCCTGTGTTCAGTTGGTCACTTGCATGTTGCTCGGTCAGACTGTGGTCAGTTGCTCATTTGCTGTTTTCTAGGTCAGACTGTGGTCAGTTGGTCAGTTTCTGGTTTCTATGTCAGACTGTGGTCAGTTGGTCAGTTACTGGTTTCTAGGTCAGAATGTGGTCAGTTGGTCAATTTCTGGTTTCTCGGTCAGACTGTTGTCAGTTGGTCAGTTTCGAGTTCCGCGTCAGACTCTGGTCAGTTGGTCAGTTTCTGGTTTCAGGATCAGACTGTGATCAGTTGGTCAGTTTCTGGTTTCTAGGTCAGACTATGGGCACTTGGGAAATTTCTGGTTTATCGGTCAGACTGTGGGCAGTTGGTCAGTTTCTAGTTGTCTCGGCATGACTGAGCAAATTTGGTCAGTTTCTGGTTTCTAGGTCAGACTGTGGTCAGTTGGTCAGTTTCTGTTTTTTTTTAGGTCAGTTTCTTTGGTCAATTTCTTACTTTTGTATGCTAGTTCATCATGTGGTAAGTTGCTCACTTGCTTGTTGCTTGGTCAGACTGTGGTCAGTTGGTCAGTTTCTGGTTGCGAGGTCAGACTGTGGTCATTTGGTCAGTTTCGGGTTGTCTCTGTCAGACTTTTGATAGTTGGTCAGTTTTTGGTATCGAGCTCATACTGCGGTCAGTTGGTCAGTTGCTGATGCCTAAGTCAGACTGTGGTCAGTTGGTCAGTTTCAGGTTGTCTCGGTCAGACAGTGGTCAGTTGGTCAGTTTCAGGTTGCTGAGGTCAGACTATGGTCAGTTGGTCAGTTGCTGGTTCCTAGGTCATACTGCGCTCATTTGGTCAGTTTCAGGTTGTCTCGGTCAGACAGTGGTCAGTTGGTCAGTTCCAGGTTGCTTATGTCAGACTGTGGTCAGTTGGTCAGTTGCTGGTTCCTAGGTCATACTGCGCTCATTTGGTCAGTTTCAGGTTGTCTCGGTCAGACTGTGGTCAATTGGTTAGTTTCAGGTTTCTAGGTCAGACTCTGGTCAGTTGGTCAGCTTCAGGTTTCTAGGCCAGACTTTGGTCAGTTGGAAATTTGCTGGTGTCTAAGTCAGACTATGGTCAGTTTTTCACTTTCTGGTTGTCTCGGTTAGACTGTGGGCAGTTGGTTGGTTTTCTGGATTCTAGGGCAGACTTTGGTCAGTTGCTCAGTTTTTGGTTGTCTCGGTCAGACGGTGGTCAGTTGGTCAGTTTCAGGTTGCTTACGTCAGAAAGTGGACAGTTGGTCAGTTTCTGGTTTCTAGGTCAGACTGTGGTCAGTTGGTCAGTTTCTGGTTTCTAGGTCAGATTGTGGTCAGTTGGTCAGTTTCGGTTTTGAGATCATACTGTGGTCAGTTGGTCATTTACTGGTGTCAAAGTCAGACTGTGGTCAGTTGCTCAGTTTTTGGTTGTCTCGTCAGACAGTGGTCAATTGGTCAGTTTCAGGTTTCTACGTCAGACTGTGGTCAGTTGGATCGCTTCATGTTGTCTCAGTCAGAATGTGGGCAGTTGGTCAGTTTCTGCTTTCTAGTTCAGACAGTGTTCAGTTGGTCAGTTTCTGGTTGTCTCGGTCAGACTGTGCACAGTTGGTCAGTTTCTGCTTGCTAGGTCATCCTGTGATCAATTGGTCAGTTGCTGGTTTCTTGATCAGACTGTTGTCAGCTCCGTCAGTTTCTGGTTTCTCGGTCAGACTGTGGTCAGTTGGTCAGTTTCTGGTTCCTAGGTCAGACTGTGGTCAGTTGGTCCGTTATGGTTTCTCGCTCAGAATGTGGTCAGTTGGTAATTTTCAAAGTTTTTAGGTCAGACTTTTGTCAGTTGGTCAGTTTCTGGTTCTGAGCTCAGGCTCTGGGCAGTTGCTCATTTTCTGGTTTCTCGGCAAGACTGTGCTCAGTTGGTCAGTATCGCGTTGTCTCGGTCAGACTGTGGTCATTTGGTCAGTTTCTGGTTTCTACGTCAGACTGTGGGCAGTTGGTCAGTTTCTGGTTTCGAGGTCAGATTGCGGGCAGTTGGTCAGTTTCGGATTTCGAGATCAGAATGTGTTAAATTGTTCAGTTTCTTTTTTGTAGTTCAGATTGTGGTCAGTTGTTCAGTTTCTGGTCGTCTAGGTCAGTTTCTGTGGTCAGTTTCTTACTTCTGCTTGCTAGGTCATCCTGTGGTCAGTTAGTCACTTGCATGTTGCTCGTTCAGACTGTGGTCAGTTGCTCATTTGCTGTTTTCTAGGTCAGACTGTGGTCAGTTGGTCAGTTTCTGGTTTCTATGTCAGACTGTGGTCAGTTGGTCAGTTTCTGGTTTCTAGGTCAGAATGTGGTCAGTTGGTCAGTTTCTGGTTCTCGGTCAGACTGTGGTCAGTTGGTCAGTTTCGGGTTCCGAGTCAGACTGTGGTCAGTTGGTCAGTTTCTGGTTTCAGGATCAGACTGTGATCAGTTGGTCAGTTTCTGGTTTCTCGGTCAGACTGTGGGCAGTTGGGCAGTTTCCGGTTTCTCGGTCAGACTGTGTGCAGTTGGTTAGTTTCTAGTTGTCTCGGCATGACTGAGCTAAGTTGGTCAGTTTCTGGTTTCTAGGTCGGACTGTGGTCAGTTGGTCAGTTTCTGGTTGTTTTTAGGTCAGTTTCTTTGGTCAGTTTCTTACTTTTGTATGCTCGTTCATCCTGTGGTCAGTTGCTCACTTGATTTTTGCTCGGTCAGACTGTGGTCAGTTAGTCAGTTTCTGGTTTCTAGCTCAGACTGTGGTCAGTTGGTCAGTTTTGGGTTGTCTCTGTCAGACTTTGGTCAGTTGGTCAGTTTCGGGTTGCGAGCTCATACTGTGGTCAGTTGGTCAGTTACTGAGGCCTAAGTCAGACTGTGGTCAGTTGGTCAGTTTCAGGTTGTCTCGGTCATACTGTGGGCAGTTGGTGAGTTTCTGTATTCTAGGGTAGACTTTGGTCAGTTGAACATTTGCTGGTGTCTAAGTCAGACTTTGGTCAGTTTTTCACTTTCTGGTTGTCTCGGTCAGACTGTGGGCAGTTGGTTGGTTTTCTGGATTCTAGGGTAGACTTTGGTTAGTTGCTTAGTTTTTGGTTGTCTCGGTCAGACAGTGGTCAGTTGGTCAGTTTCAGGTTGCTGAGGTCAGACTGTGGTCAGTTGGTCAGTTGCTGGTTCCTAGGTCAGACTGCGCTCATTTGGTCAGTTTCAGGGTGTCTCGGTCAGACAGTGGTCAGTTGGTCAGTTCCAGGTTGCTTAGGTCAGACTGTGGTCAGTTGGTAAGTTGCTGGTTTCTAGGTCATACTGCGCTCATTTGGTCGGTTTCAGGTTGGCTCGGTCAGACTGTGGTTAATTGGTTAGTTTCAGGTTTCTAGGTCAGACTCTGGTCAGTTGGTCACCTTCAGGTTTCTAGGCCAGACTTTGGTCAGTTGTACATTTGCTGGTGTCTAAGTCAGACTATGGTCAGTTTTTCACTTTATGGCTGTCTCGGTCAGACTGTGGGCAGTTGGTTGGTTTTCTGGTTTCTCGGGCAGACTTTGGTCAGTTGCTCAGTTTTTGGTTGTCTCGGTCAGACAGTGGTCAGTTGGTCAGTATCAGGTTGCTTACGTCGAGAGAGGCAGCGGCCTATAAAAGGCTCAGCAGTCCGGGGAGAGTCGAGAGAGGCAGCGGCCTATAAAAGGCTCAGCAGTCCGGGGAGCGTCGAGAGAGGCGGGAGTCGAGAGAGGCAGCGGCCTATAAAAGGCTCAGCAGTCCGGGGAGAGTCGAGAGAGGCGGGAGTCGAGAGAGGCGTACCGGTGCAGCTCCAGCTGGGAGAGAAGGCAAAAAAGGCAAAAAAGAAGTAGAAAGAAATCAAAAGGTGACGTCACAGCCAACGTGGTAAGTGATTGGCTGCTGATTGGTGAGTAGTTTTTCTTTTTCTTTATTAGTCAGTAACTTTTAACATTGTTGTCGGCAATTTAAGTGTATCTAAGGGTTAAGTCATGGCAGGACAGCTCGGTCACGTGATATGCTCCTCCTGTACCATGTGGGAACACGGGGACAACACCAGTGTCCCTGACGACTACATGTGCGGGAAGTGTGTCCACCTCCGGCTACTGACGGTCCGCGTTGCGGAGTTGGAGCTGAAGGTGGATTCACTCTGGAGCATCCACGATGCTGAGAATGACGTGAGTATCACGTGCAGCGAGTTGGTCTTACCGCAGGAGAAGGGTCCACAGCCAGCGAGGGAATGGAAGACCAGCAGGAAGAGTAGTGCAAGGAAGGTAGTGCAGGGGTCCCCTGTGGTCATCCCACTGCAAAACAGATACACTGCTTTAAGTGCTGTTGAGGGGGATGACTCATCAGGAGTGGGCAGCAGCAGCCAAGTTCATGGCACCGTGGCTGGCTCTGTTGCACAGGAGGGCAGGAAAAAGAGTGGGCGAGCGATAGTGATAGGGGATTCAATTGGAAGGGGAATAGATAGGCGTTTCTGCGGCCGCAACCGAGACTCCAGGATGGTATGTTGCCTCCCTGGTGCAAGGGTCAAGGATGTCTCGGAGCAGGTGGAGGACATTCTAAAAAGGGAGGGTGAACAGCCAGTTGTCGTGGTGCACGTTGGTACCAATGACATAGGTAAAAAAAGGGATGAGTTCCTACGAAATGAATTTAAGGAGCTAGGAGCTAAATTAAAAAGTAGGACCTCAAAAGTAGTAATCTCGGGATTGCTACCAGTGCCACGTGCTAGTCAGAGTAGGAATCGCAGGATAGCTCAGATGAATACGTGGCTTGAGCAATGGTGCAGCAGGGAGGGATTCAAATTCCTGGGGCATTGGAACCGGTTCTGGGGGAGGTGGGACCAGTACAATCCGGACGGTCTGCACCTGGGCAGAATCGGAACCAATGTCCTCGGGGGAGTGTTTGCTAGTGCTGTTGGGGAGGAGTTAAACTAATATGGCAGGGGGATGGGAACCAATGCAGGGAGATAGAGGGAAACAAAAAGGAGGCAAAAACAAAAGACAGAAAGGAGATGAGGAAAAGTGGAGGGCAGAGAAACCCAAGGCAAAGAACAAAAAGGGCCATTGTACAGCAAAATTCTAAAAGGACAGAGGGTGTTAAAAAAACAAGCCTAAAGGCTTTGTGTCTTAATGCAAGGAGTATCCGCAATAAGGTGGATGAATTAACTGTGCAAATAGATGTTAACAAATATGATGTGATTGGGATTACGGAGACGTGGCTCCAGGATGAGCAGGGCTGGGAACTCAACATCCAGGGGTATTCAACATTCAGGAAGGATAGAATAAAAGGAAAAGGAGGTGGGGTAGCATTGCTGGTTAAGGAGGTGATTAAGGCAATAGTTAGGAAGGACATTAGCTTGGATGATGTGGAATCTATATGGGTAGAGCTGCAGAACACCAAAGGGCAAAAAACGTTAGTGGGAGTTGTGTACAGACCTCCAAACAGTAGTAGTGATGTTGGGGAGGGCATCAAACAGGAAATTAGGGGTGCGTGCAATAAAGGTGCAGCAGTTATAATGGGTGACTTTAATATGCACATAGATTGGGCTAACCAAACTGGAAGCAATACGGTGGAGGAGGATTTTCTGGAGTGCATAAGGGATGGTTTTTTAGACCAATATGTCGAGGAACCAACTAGGGGGGAGGCCATCTTAGACTGGGTGTTATGTAATGAGAAAGGATTAATTAGCAATCTCGTTGTGCGAGGCCCCTTGGGGAAGAGTGACCATAATATGGTGGAATTCTGCATTAGGATGGAGAATGAAACAGTTAATTCAGAGACCATGGTCCAGAACTTAAAGAAGGCTAACTTTGAAGGTATGAGGCGTGAATTGGCTGAGATGGATTGGCGAATGATACTTAAGGGGTTGACTGTGGATGGGCAATGGCAGACATTTAGAGACCGCATGGATGAACTACAACAATTGTACATTCCTGTCTGGAATAGAAATAAAAAAGGGAAGGTGGCTCAACCGTGGCTATCTAGGGAAATCAGGGATAGTATTAAAGCCAAGGAAGTGGCATACAAATTGGCCAGAAATAGCAGCGAACCTGGGGACTGGGAGAAATTTAGAACTCAGCAGAGGAGGACAAAGGGTTTGATTAGGGCAGGGAAAATGGAGTACGAGAAGAAGCTTGCAGGGAACATTAAGACGGATTGCAAAAGTTTCGATAGATATGTAAAGAGAAAAAGGTTAGTAAAGACAAATGTAGGTCCCCTGCAGTCAGAATCAGGGGAAGTCATAACGGGGAACAAAGAAATGGCGGACCAATTGAACCAGTACTTTGGTTCGGTATTCACTAAGGAGGACACGAACAACCTTCCGGTTATAAAAGGGGTCGGGGGGTCTAGTAAGGAGGAGGAACTGAGGGAAATCCTTATTAGCCGGGAAATTGTGTTGGGGAAATTGATGGGATTGACGGCCGATAAATCCCCAGGGCCTGATGGACTGCATCCCAGAGTACTTAAGGAGGTGGCCTTGGAAATAGTGGATGCATTGACTGTCATTTTCCAACATTCCATTGACTCTGGATCAGTTCCTATGGAGTGGAGGGTAGCCAATGTAACCCCACTTTTTAAAAAAGGAGGGAGAGAGAAAACAGGGAATTATAGACCGGTCAGCCTGACCTCAGTAGTGGGTAAAATGATGGAATCAATTATTAAGGATGTCATAGCAGTGCATCTGGAAAATGGTGACATGATAGGTCCAAGTCAGCATGGATTTGTGAAAGGGAAATCATGCTTGACAAATCTTCTGGAATTTTTTGAGGATGTTTCCAGTAAAGTGGACAAAGGAGAACCAGTTGATGTGGTATATTTGGACTTTCAGAAGGCTTTCGACAAGGTCCCACACAAGAGATTAATGTGCAAAGTTAAAGCACATGGGATTGGGGGTAGTGTGCTGACGTGGATTGAGAACTGGTTGTCAGACAGGAAGCAAAGAGTAGGAGTAAATAGGTACTTTTCAGAATGGCAGGCAGTGACTAGTGGGGTACCGCAAGGTTCTGTGCTGGGGCCCCAGCTGTTTACATTGTACATTAATGATTTAGACAAGGGGATTAAATGTAGTATCTCCAAATTTGCGAATGACACTAAGTTGGGTGTCAGTGTGAGCTGCGAGGAGGATGCTATTAGGCTGCAGAGTGACTTGGATAGGTTAGGTGAGTGGGCAAATGCATGGCAGATGAAGTATAATGTGGATATATGTGAGGTTATCCACTTTGGTGGTAAAAACAGAGAGACTGACTATTATCTGAATGGTGACAGATTAGGAAAAGGGGAGGTGCAACGAGACCTGGGTGTCATGGTACATCAGTCATTGAAGGTTGGCCATGCAGGTACAGCAGGCGGTTAAGAAAGCAAATGGCATGTTGGCCTTCATAGCGAGGGGATTTGAGTACAGGGGCAGGGAGGTGTTGCTACAATTGTACAGGGCCTTGGTGAGGCCACACCTGGAGTATTGTGTACAGTTTTGGTCTCCTAACTTGAGGAAGGACATTCTTGCTATTGAGGGATTGCAGCGAAAATTCACCAGACTGATTCCCGGGATGGTGGGACTGACCTATCAAGAAAGACTGGATCAACTGGGCTTGTGTTCACTGGAGTTCAGAAGGATGAGAGGGGACCTCATAGAAACATTTAAAATTCTAACGGGTTTAGACAGGTTCGATGCAGGAAGAATGTTCCCAATGTTGGGGAAGTCCAGAACCAGGGGTCACAGTCTGAGGATAAGGGGGAAGCCATTTAGGATCGAGATGAGGAGAAACTTCTTCACCCAGAGAGTGGTGAACCTGTGGAATTCTCTGCCACAGAAAGTAGTTGAGGCCAATTCACTAAATATATTCAAAAGGGAGTTCGATGAAGTCCTTACTACTCGGGGGATCAAGGGTTATGGCGAGAAAGCAGGAAGTGGGTACTGAAGTTTCATGTTCAGCCATGAACTCATTGAATGGTGGTGCAGGCTAGAAGGGCTGAATGGCCTGCTCCTGCACCTATTTTTTATGTTTCTATGTTTCTATGCTTCTATGTCCCGGGGGAAGCGGAGAGTGTCTCGGGGGGAGGGGAGAGTGTCTCGAGGGGAGGGGAGAGTGTCTCCGGTGGAGGGGAGAGTTACTCAGGTGGAGGGGAGAGTGTCTCATGCGGAGGGGAGTGTCTCAGGGGGAGGGGAGAGTGTCTCAGGGGGAGGGGAGTGTGTCTCAGCGGGAGGGGAGAGTGTCTCAGGGGGAGGGGAGAGTGTCTCGGGGAAGGGGAGAGAATCTCAGGGGGAGGTGAGGGGAGAGTGTCTCAGGGTGAAGGGAGGGGAGAGTGTCTCGGGGGGAGGGAAGGGGAGAGTGTCTTGGGCGGAGGGGAGGGGAGAGTGTCTCGGGGGGAGGAGAGGGGAGAGTGTCCCGGAGGGAGGGGAGGGGAGAGAGTCCCGGGGGGAGGGGAGGGGAGTGTGTCCCGGGGGGAGGGGAGGGGAGTGTGTCCCGGGGGGAGTGGAGGGGAGAGTGTCCCGAGGGGATGGGAGAGTGTCCCAGGGGGAGGGGAGGGGAGAGTGTCCCGAGGGGAGGGGAGAGTGTCCCGACGGGAGGGGAGAGTGTCCCAGGGGGAGGGGAGGAGAGAGTGTCCCGAGGGGAGGGGAGGGGAGAGTGTCCCGAGGGGAGGGGAGAGTGTCCCAGGGGGAGGGGAGGGGAGAGTGTCCCAGGGGGAGGGGAGGGGAGAGTGTCCCGGGGGGAGGGGCGGGGAGAGTGTCCGGGGGGAGGGGAGTGGAGAGTGTCTGGGGGGAGGGGAGAGTGTTCCGAGGGGCGGGGAGGGGAGAGTGGCCCGGGGGAAGGGGAGGGGAATGTGTCCCGGGGGAAGGGGAGGGGAATGTGTCCCGGGGGGAGGGGAGGGGATGGGAGAGTGTCCCAGGGAGAGGGGAGAGTGTCCAAGGGGGAGGGGAGGGGAGGGGAGAGTGTCCCGCGGGGAGGGGAGAGTGTCCCGGGGGGAGGGGAGGGGAGCGTGTCCCGGGGGGAGGGGAGGGGAGAGTGTTCAGGAGGGAGGGGAGGGGAGAGTGTCCCAGGGAGAGGGGAGAGTGTCCCAGGGGGAGGGGAGGGGAGGGGAGAGTGTCCCGCGGGGAGGGGAGAGTGTCCCGGGGGGAGGGGAGGGGAGCGTGTCCCGGGGGGAGGGGAGGGGAGAGTGTTCAGGAGGGAGGGGAGGGGAGAGTGTCCCAGGGGGAGGTGAGAGTGTCCCAAATGGAGGGGAGGGGAGAGTGTCCCAGGGGTGGGGATAGTGTCCCGGGGGGAGGGGAGAGTGTCCCAAGGGGAGGGGAGGGGAGAGTGTCCCAGGGGTGGGGAGAGTGTCCCGGGGGGAGGGGAGAGTGTCCCAAGGGGAGGGGAGGGGAGAGTGTCCCAGGGGGAGGGGAGGGGAGAGTGTCCCAGGGGGAGGGGAGGGGAGCGTGTCCCAGGATGAGGGGAGGGGTGAGTGTCCCGGGGGGAGGGGAGAGTGTCCCCGGGGGAGGGAAGATGAGAGTGTCCCGGGCGGAGGGGAGGGGAGAGTGTCCCGGGGGGAGGGTAGAGTGTCCCGGGGGGAGGGGAGGGGGAGTGACCGGGGGGGAGGGGAGGGGAGGGGAGAGAGTCCCAGGGGGAGGGTAGAGTGTCCCAGGGGGAGGGGAGGGGAGGGGAGGGTGAGAGTCCCGGGCGGGAGGGACGGGGAGGGGAGGGTGAGTGTCCCGGGGGGGAGGAGCGGGGAGGGGAGGGTGAGTGTCCCGAGGGGAGGGGAGGGGAGGGGAGGGTGAGTGTCCCGGGCGGGAGGGGCGGGGAGGGGAGGGTGAGTGTCCCGGGGGGGAGGAGCGGGGAGGGGAGGGTGAGTGTCCCGAGGGGAGGGGAGGGTGCATGTCCCGAGGGGAGGGGAGGGGAGGGTGAGTGTCCTGGGGGGAGGTGAAGATAAGAGTCCCTGGGGGAGGGGAGGGGAGGGTGAGTGTCCCAGGTGGGAGGGGAGGGGAGGGTGAGTGTCCCGGCTGGAGGGGAAGGTGAGTGTCCCGGGGGGAGGGGAGTGTGTCCCGAGGGGAGGGGAGAGTGTCCCAGGGGGAGGGGAGGGGAGAGTGTTCCGGGGGGAGGGGTGGAGAGAGAGTCCGGGGGGGAGGGGCGGGGAGGGGAGGGTGAGTGTCCCGGGGGAGGGGAGAGTGTCCCAGGGGGAGGGGAGGGGAGGGTGAGTGTCCCGGGGGAGGGGAGGGGAGAGTGTCCCCGGGGGAGGGAAGATGAGAGTGTCCCGAGGGGAGGAGAGGGGAGGGGAGAGTGTCCCGAGGGGAGGGGAGGGGAGGGGAGAGTGTCCCGGGGGCAGGGGAGGGGAGGGGACAGTGTCCCGGGGGGAGGGGAGTGGAGAGTGCCCGTGGGGGAGGGGAGAGTGTCCCGAGGGGAGGGGAGGGGAGATGAGAATGTCCCGGGGGAGGGGAGATTGTCCTGAGGGGATGGGAGGGTGCGTGTCCCGGGGGGAGAGGAGAGGAGAGGGGAGGGGAGGGGAGGTTGAGTGTCCCGGGGGGAGGGGAGGGAATGGGAGAGTGTCCCGAGGGGAGGGGAGAGTGTCCCGGGGGCAGGGAAGGGGAGGGGAGAGTGTCCGGGGGGAGGGGAGGGGAGAGTGCCCGTGGGGGAGGGGAGAGTGTCCCGAGGGGAGGGGAGGGGAGATGAGAGTGTCTCGGGGGAGGGGAGAGTGTCCTGAGGGGAGGGAAGGGTGCGTGTCCCGGGGGGAGAGGAGAGGAGAGGGGAGGGGAGGGGAGGTTGAGTGTCCCGGGGGGAGGGGAGGGGAGGGTGAGTGTCCCGGGGGGAGGGGAGGGGAGGGTGAGTGTCCCGAGGGGAGGGGAGTGTGAGTGTCCCGGGGGGAGAGGGGAGGGGAGGGCAAGTGTCCCGGGGGGGAGGGGAGGGTGAGTGTCCCAGACGGGTGGGGAGGGGAGGGTGAGTGTCCCGGGGGGGAGGGGAGGATGAGTGTCCCGGGGGGAGGGGAGGGGAGGGTGAGTGTCCCGGGGGGAGGGGAGGGTGAGTGTCCCGGGGGGGAGGGAAGGGGAGGGTGAGTGTCCCGGGGGGAGGGGAAGGTGAGTATCCCTGGGGGAGGGGAGGGGAGCGTGAGTGTCCTGGAGGGAGGGGGGGGAGGGTGAGTGTCCCGGTTGGGAGGGGAGGGGAGGGTGAGTGTCGCGGGTGGAGGGGAAGGGGAGTGTTCCAGGGGGGGGTAGAGTGTCCCGAGGGGAGGTGAGAGTGTCCCAGGGGGAGGGGAGGGATGAGTGTCCGGGGGGGGGGGGGAGAGTGTCCCGGGAGGAGGGGAGAGGAGGGGAGAGTGTCCCGGAGGGAGGGGAGGCGAGAGTGTCCCGGGGGGAGGGGAGGGCAGAATGTCTCGGAGGGAGTGGAGAGTATCTCGGGCGGAGGGGAGAGTGTCTCGGGCGGAGGGGAGAGTGTCTCGGGGGGGAGGGGAGTGTCTCGGGGGGAGGGGAGAGTGTCTCGGGGGAGGGGAGAGTGTCTCAGGGGGAGGGGAGAGTGTCTCAGGGGGAGGGGAGAGTGTCCCGGGGGGAGGGGAGAGTGTCCCGGGGGCAGGGGAGAGTGTCCCGAGTGGAGGGGAGAGTGTCCCGGGGGGAGGGGAGGGGAGAGTGTACCGAGGGGAGGGGAGGGGAGAGTGTCCCAGGATGAGGGGAGGGGTGAGTGTCCCGGGGGGAGGGGAGAGTGTCCCCGGGGGAGGGAAGATGAGAGTGTCCCGGGCGGAGGGGAGGGGAGAGTGTCCCGGGGGGAGGGTAGAGTGTCCCGGGGGGAGGGGAGGGGGAGTGACCGGGGGGGAGGGGAGGGGAGGGGAGAGAGTCCCAGGGGGAGGGTAGAGTGTCCCAGGGGGAGGGGAGGGGAGGGGAGGGTGAGAGTCCCGGGCGGGAGGGACGGGGAGGGGAGGGTGAGTGTCCCGGGGGGGAGGAGCGGGGAGGGGAGGGTGAGTGTCCCGAGGGGAGGGGAGGGGAGGGGAGGGTGAGTGTCCCGGGCGGGAGGGGCGGGGAGGGGAGGGTGAGTGTCCCGGGGGGGAGGAGCGGGGAGGGGAGGGTGAGTGTCCCGAGGGGAGGGGAGGGTGCATGTCCCGAGGGGAGGGGAGGGGAGGGTGAGTGTCCTGGGGGGAGGTGAAGATAAGAGTCCCTGGGGGAGGGGAGGGGAGGGTGAGTGTCCCAGGTGGGAGGGGAGGGGAGAGTGTCCCCGGGGGAGGGAAGATGAGAGTGTCCCGAGGGGAGGAGAGGGGAGGGGAGAGTGTCCCGAGGGGAGGGGAGGGGAGGGGAGAGTGTCCCGGGGGCAGGGGAGGGGAGGGGACAGTGTCCCGGGGGGAGGGGAGGGGAGAGTGCCCGTGGGGGAGGGGAGAGTGTCCCGGGGGGAGGGGAGTGGAGAGTGCCCGTCGGGGAGGGGAGAGTGTCCCGAGGGGAGGGGAGGGGAGATGAGAGTGTCTCGGGGGAGGGGAGAGTGTCCTGAGGGGAGGGGAGGGTGCGTGTCCCGGGGGGAGAGGAGAGGAGAGGGGAGGGGAGGGGAGGTTGAGTGTCCCGGGGGGAGGGGAGGGAATGGGAGAGTGTCCCGAGGGGAGGGGAGAGTGTCCCGGGGGCAGGGAAGGGGAGGGGAGAGTGTCCGGGGGGAGGGGAGGGGAGATTGCCCGTGGGGGAGGGGAGAGTGTCCCGAGGGGAGGGGAGGGGAGATGAGAGTGTCTCGGGGGAGGGGAGAGTGTCCTGAGGGGAGGGAAGGGTGCGTGTCCCGGGGGAGAGGAGAGGAGAGGGGAGGGGAGGTTGAGTGTCCCGGGGGGAGGGGAGGGGAGGGTGAGTGTCCCGGGGGGAGGGGAGTGTGAGTGTCCCGGGGGGAGAGGGGAGGGGAGGGCAAGTGTCCCGGGGGGGAGGGGAGGGTGTGTGTCCCAGACGGGTGGGGAGGGGAGGGTGAGTGTCCCGGGGGGGAGGGGAGGATGAGTGTCCCGGGGGGAGGGGAGGGGAGGGTGAGTGTCCCGGGGGGAGGGGAGGGTGAGTGTCCCGGGGGGGAGGGAAGGGGAGGGTGAGTGTCCCGGGGGGAGGGGAAGGTGAGTATCCCTGGGGGAGGGGAGGGGAGCGTGAGTGTCCTGGAGGGAGGGGGGGGAGGGTGAGTGTCCCGGTTGGGAGGGGAGGGGAGGGTGAGTGCCGCGGGTGGAGGGGAAGGGGAGTGTTCCAGGGGGGGGTAGAGTGTCCCGAGGGGAGGTGAGAGTGTCCCAGGGGGAGGGGAGGGATGAGTGTCCGGGGGGGGGGGGGGAGAGTGTCCCGGGAGGAGGGGAGAGGAGGGGAGAGTGTCCCGGAGGGAGGGGAGGCGAGAGTGTCCCGGGGGGAGGGGAGGGCAGAATGTCTCGGAGGGAGTGGAGAGTATCTCGGGCGGAGGGGAGAGTGTCTCGGGCGGAGGGGAGAGTGTCTCGGGGGGGAGGGGAGAATGTCTCGGGGAGAGGGGACATTGTCTCAGATGGAGGGGAGTGTCTCGGGGGGAGGGGAGAGTGTCTCGGGGGAGGGGAGAGTGTCTCAGGGGGAGGGGAGAGTGTCTCAGGGGGAGGGGAGAGTGTCTCGGGGGAGGGGAGAGTGTCTCAGGGGGAGGGGAGAGTGTCTCGGGGGGAGGGGAGAGTGTCTCGGGGGGAGAGGAGAGTGTCTCGGGGGGAGGGGAAGGGTCAGTGTCTCGGGGGGGAGGGGAGGGGAGCGTGTCCCGGTGGGAGGGGAGAGTGTCCCGAGGGGAGGGGAGAGTGTCCCAGGGGGAGGGGAGGGGAGAGTGTCCCGAGGGGAGGGGAGAGTGTCCCGAGGGGAGTGGAGAGTGTCCCAGGGGGAGTGGAGGAGAGAGTGTCCCGGGGGGAGGGGAGAGTGTCCCGGGGGCAGGGGAGAGTGTCCCGAGTGGAGGGGAGAGTGTCCCGGGGGGAGGGGAGGGGAGAGTGTACCGAGGGGAGGGGAGGGGAGAGTGTCCCGAGGGGAGGGGAGGGGAGAGTGTCCCGGGGGGAGGGGAGGGGTGTGTGTCCCGAGGGGAGAGGACAGTGTGCCAGGGGTAGGGGAGGGGAGAGTGTCCCGAGGGGAGGGGAGAGTGTCCCGGGGGAAGGGGAGAGTGTCCCGGGGGAAGGGGAGGGGAGGGAAGAGTGTCCCGGGGGGAGGGGAGAGTGTCTCAGGGGAGGGGAGAGTGTCCCGGGGGGAGGGGAGAGTGTCTCAGGGGGAGGGCAGAGAATTCCCAGGGGGAGGGGAGGGCAGAATGTCTCGGAGGGAGTGGAGAGTATCTCGGGCGGAGGGGAGAATGTCTCGGACGGAGTGGAGAGTATCTCGGGCGGAGGGGAGAGTGTCTCGGGCGGAGGGGAGAGTGTCTCGGGGGGAGGGGAGAATGTCTCGGGGAGAGGGGACATTGTCTCAGATGGAGGGGAGTGTCTCGGGGGGAGGGGAGAGTGTCTCGGGGGAGGGGAGAGTGTCTCAGGGGGAGGGGAGAGTGTCTCAGGGGGAGGGGAGAGTGTCTCGGGGGAGGGGAGAGTGTCTCAGGGGGAGGGGAGAGTGTCTCTGGGGGAGGGGAGAGTGTCTCGGGGGGAGAGGAGAGTGTCTCGGGGGAGGGGAAGGGTCAGTGTCTCGGGGGGGAGGGGAGGGGAGCGTGTCCCGGTGGGAGGGGAGAGTGTCCCGAGGGGAGGGGAGAGTGTCCCAGGGGGAGGGGAGGGGAGAGTGTCCCGAGGGGAGGGGAGAGTGTCCCGAGGGGAGTGGAGAGTGTCCCAGGGGGAGGGGAGGAGAGAGTGTCCCGGGGGGAGGGGAGAGTGTCCCGGGGGCAGGGGAGAGTGTCCCGAGTGGAGGGGAGAGTGTCCCGGGGGGAGGGGAGGGGAGAGTGTACCGAGGGGAGGGGAGGGGAGAGTGTCCCGAGGGGAGGGGAGGGGAGAGTGTCCCGGGGGGAGGGGAGGGGTGTGTGTCCAGAGGGGAGAGGACAGTGTGCCAGGGGTAGGGGAGGGGAGAGTGTCCCGAGGGGAGGGGAGAGTGTCCCGGGGGAAGGGGAGAGTGTCCCGGGGGAAGGGGAGGGGAGGGAAGAGTGTCCCGGGGGGAGGGGAGAGTGTCTCAGGGGAGGGAAGAGTGTCCCGGGGGGAGGGGAGAGTGTCTCAGGGGGAGGGCAGAGAATTCCCAGGGGGAGGGGAGAGTGTTCCAAGGGGTGGGGAGAGTGTCTCAGGTGGAGGGGAGAGTGTCCCGGGGGGAGGGGAGAGTGTCCCGGGGGAAGGGGAGGGGAGGGGAGAGTGTCCCGGGGGGAGGGGAGAGTGTCTCAGGGGAGGGGAGAGTGTCCCGGGGGGAGGGGTGAGTGTCTCAGGGGGAGGGCAGAGAATTCCCAGAGGGAGGGGAGAGTGTTCCAAGGGGAGGGGAGAGTGTCCCCAGGGGAGGGGAGTGTGTCCCGGGGGGAGTGGAGACGGTCCCGGGGGGAGGGGAGTGTGTCCCGGGGGGAGGGGAGAATGTCCCGGGGGGAGGGGAGAGTGTCTCGGGGGCGGGGGGGAGAGTGTCCCGAGGGGAGGGGAGAGGAGGGTAGGAGAAAGTGTCAAGGGGAGGGGAGAGTGTCCCGGGGAGAGGGGAGGGGAGGGGAGAGTGTCCCGGGGGAAGGGGAGAGTGTCCCGGGGGAAGGGGAGGGGAGGGGAGAGTGTCCCGGGGGGAGGGGAGAGTGTCTCAGGGGGAGGGCAGAGAATTCCCAGGGGGAGGGGAGAGTGTTCCAAGGGGTGGGGAGAGTGTCCCGAGGGGAGGGGAGTGTGTCCCGGGGGGAGGGGAGACGGTCCCGGGAGGAGGGGAGAGTGTCCCGGGGGGAGGGGAGAGTGTCCCGGGGGGAGGGGAGAGTTTCCCAGGGGGAGGGGAGGGGTGAGTGTCCCGGGGGGAGGGGAGAGTGTCCCGGGGGGAGGGGAGAGTGTCCCTGGGGTAGGGGAGAGTGTCCCGGGGGGAAGGGAGGGAGTCCCGGGGGGAGGGGAGAGTGTCCCGAGGGGAGGGGAGAGTGTCTCAGGGGAGGGGAGAGTGTCCCGGGGGGAGGGGAGAGTGTCTCAGGGGAGGGGAGAGTGTCCCGAGGGGAGGGGGAGAGTGTCTCAGGGGAGGGGAGAGTGTCCCGGGGGGAGGGGAGAGTGTCTCAGGTGGAGGGGAGAGGTCCCGGGGGGAGGGGAGAGTGTCCCGGGGGAAGGGGAGGGGAGGGAGAGTGTCCCGGGGGGAGGGGAGAATGTCTCAGGGGAGGGGAGAGTGTCCCCGGGGGGAGGGGAGAGTGTTCCAAGGGGAGGGGAGAGTGTCCCGGGGGAGGGGAGGGGAGAGTGTCCCGGGGGGAGGGGAGACGGTCCCGGGGGGAGGGGAGAGTGTCCCGGGGGGAGGGGAGAGTGTCCCGGGGGGAGGGGAGGGGAGACTGTCCCAGGGGGTGGGGAGAGTGTCCCGCGGGGAGGGGAGGGGAGGGGAGGGGAGAGTGTCCCAGGGGGAGGGAAGTGGTTGGGGGAGTGTCTCGGGGAGGGGAGAGTGTCCCAAGGCGAGGGGAAAGTGTCCCGAGGGGAGGGGAGAGTGTCCAGAGGGAGGTGAGAGTGTCCCGGGGGGAATGGAGAATGTCCCGAGGGAGGGGAGGGGAGAGTGTCCCGGGGGGGAGGGGAGAGTGTCTCAGGGGGAGGGGATAGTGTCTCAGGGGGAGGGGATAGTGTCTCGGGGGGAGGGGATAGTGTCTCGCGGGGAGGGGAGAGTGTCTCGGGTGGAAGGGAGAGTGTCTCGGGGGGAGGGGAGAGTGTCCCGAGTGGAGGGGAGAGTGTCCCGGGGGGAGGAGAGTGTGTCTCAGGGGGAGTGGAGAGTGTCCCGAGGGGAGGGGAGAGTGTCCCGAGGGGAGGGGAGAGTGTCTCGGGGGAGGGGAGAGTGTCTCGGGGGGAGGGGATAGTGTCTCGGGGGAGGGGAGAGTGTCTCGGGTGGAAGGGAGAGTGTCTCGGGGGGAGGGGAGAGTGTCCCGAGTGGAGGGGAGAGGTGTCCCGGGGGGAGGAGAGTGTGTCTCAGGGGGAGGGGAGAGTGTCCTGGGGGGAGGGGAGAGTGTCTCAGGGAGAGGGGAGAGTGTCCTGGGGGGAGGGGAGAGTGTCCCGGGGGGGAGAGAGTGTCTCAGGGGAGGGGGAGAGTGTCCCAGGAGGAGGGGAGGGAGAGTGTCCCGGGGGGAGGGGAGAGTGTCTCAGGGGGAGTGGAGAGTGTCCCGAGGGGAGGGGAGAGTGTCCCGAGGGGAGGGGAGAGTGCCTCGGGGGGAGGGGACAGTGTCTCGGGGGGACGGGAGAGTGTCTCGCGGGGAGGGGAGAGTGTCTCGGGGGAGGGGAGAGTGTCTCGGGGGGAGGGGAGAGTGTCTCGGGGGGAGAGGAGAGTGTCCCGAGGGGAGGGGAGGGGAGATTGTCCCAGGGGGAGGGGAGGGGAGAGTGTCCCGGGGGGAGGGGAGAGTGCCCGGGGAGAGGGGAGAGTGTCCCGAGGGGAGGGGAGGGGAGATTGTCCCAGGGGGAGGGGAGAGTGTCCCGGGGGGAGGGGAGGGGAGAATGTCCCGAGGGGAGGGGAGGGGAGGGGAGAGTGTCCCAGGGGGAGCGAAGGGGAGGGCAAGAGTGTCTCAGGGGAGGGGAGAGTGTCCGGAGGGGAGGGGAGAGTGTCCCGAGGGGAGGGGAGGTTGTCCCGAGGGGAGTGGAGAGTGTCCCGGGGGGAGGGGGAGAGTGTCCCGGGGGGAGGGGAGGGGGAGTGACCGGGGGGGAGGGGGAGGGGAGGGGAGAGAGTCCCAGGGGGGGTAGAGTGTCCCAGGGGGAGGGGAGGGGAGGGGAGGGTGAGAGTCCCGGGCGGGAGGGACGGGGAGGGGAGGGTGAGTGTCCCGAGGGGAGGGGAGGGGAGGGGAGGGTGAGTGTCCCGGGGGGGAGGAGCGGGGAGGGGAGGGTGAGTGTCCCGAGGGGAGGGGAGGGGAGGGTGAGTGTCCCGGGCGGGAGGGACGGGGAGGGGAGGGTGAGTGTCCCGGGGGGGAGGAGCGGGGAGGGGAGGGTGAGTGTCCCGAGGGGAGGGGAGGGTGCATGTCCCGAGGGGAGGGGAGGGGAGGGTGAGTGTCCTGGGGGGAGGTGAAGATAAGAGTCCCTGGGGGAGGGGAGGGGAGGGTGAGTGTCCCAGGTGGGAGGGGAGGGGAGGGTGAGTGTCCCGGCTGGAGGGGAAGGTGAGTGTCCCGGGGGAGGGGAGTGTGTCCCGAGGGGAGGGGAGAGTGTCCCAGGGGGGAGGGGAGGGGAGAGTGTTCCGGGGGGAGGGGAGGAGAGAGAGTCCGGGGGTGAGGGGCGGGGAGGGGAGGGTGAGTGTCCCGGGGGAGGGTAGAGTGTCCCAGGGGGAGGGGAGGGGAGGGTGAGTGTCCCGGGGGAGGGGAGGGGAGAGTGTCCCCGGGGGAGGGAAGATGAGAGTGTCCCGAGGGGAGGAGAGGGGAGGGGAGAGTGTCCCGAGGGGAGGGGAGGGGAGGGGAGAGTGTCCCGGGGGCAGGGGAGGGGAGGGGACAGTGTCCCGGGGGGAGGGGAGGGGAGAGTGCCCGTGGGGGACGGGAGAGTGTCCCGAGGGGAGGGGAGGGGAGATGAGAATGTCCCGGGGGAGGGGAGAGTGTCCTGAGGGGAGGGGAGGGTGCGTGTCCCGGGGGGAGAGGAGAGGAGACGGGAGGGGAGGGGAGGTTGAGTGTCCCGGGGGGAGGGGAGGGAATGGGAGAGTGTCCCGAGGGGAGGGGAGAGTGTCCCGGGGGCAGGGAAGGGGAGGGGAGAGTGTCCCGGGGGGAGGGGAGAGTGTCCGGGGGGAGGGGAGGGGAGAGTGCCCGTGGGGGAGGGGAGAGTGTCCCGAGGGGAGGGGAGGGGAGATGAGAGTGTCTCGGGGGAGGGGAGAGTGTCCTGAGGGGAGGGAAGGGTGCGTGTCCCGGGGGGAGAGGAGAGGAGAGGGGAGGGGAGGGGAGGTTGAGTGTCCCGGGGGAGGGGAGGGGAGGGTGAGTGTTCCGGGGGGAGGGAGGGGAGGGTGAGTGTCCCGAGGGGAGGGGAGTGTGAGTGTCCCGGGGGGAGAGGGGAGGGGAGGGCAAGTGTCCCGGGGGGGAGGGGAGGGTGAGTGTCCCAGACGGGTGGGGAGGGGAGGGTGAGTGTCCCGGGGGGAGGGGAGGGTGAGTGTCCCGGGGGGGAGGGGAGGGTGAGTGTCCCGGGGGGGAGGGGAGGGTGAGTGTCCCGGGGGGAGGGGAGGATGAGTGTCCCGGGGGGAGGGGAGGGGAGGGTGAGTGTCCCGGGGGGAGGGGAGGGTGAGTGTCCCGGGGGGGAGGGAAGGGGAGGGTGAGTGTCCCGGGGGGAGGGGAAGGTGAGTATCCCTGGGGGAGGGGAGGGGAGCGTGAGTGTCCTGGAGGGAGGGGGGGGAGGGTGAGTGTCCCGGTTGGGAGGGGAGGGGAGGGGAGGGTGAGTGTCGCGGGTGGAGGGGAAGGGGAGTGTTCCAGGGGGGGGTAGAGTGTCCCGAGGGGAGGTGAGAGTGTCCCAGGGGGGAGGGGAGGGATGAGTGTCCGGGGGGGGGGGGGAGAGTGTCCCGGGAGGAGGGGAGAGGAGGGGGAGAGTGTCCCGGAGGGAGGGGAGGCGAGAGTGTCCCGGGGGGAGGGGAGGGCAGAATGTCTCGGAGGGAGTGGAGAGTATCTCGGGCGGAGGGGAGAGTGTCTCGGGCGGAGGGGAGAGTGTCTCGGGGGGGAGGGGAGAATGTCTCGGGGAGAGGGGACATTGTCTCAGATGGAGGGGAGTGTCTCGGGGGGAGGGGAGAATGTCTCGGGGGGGAGGGGAGAATGTCTCAGGGGGAGGGGGAGAGTGTCTCAGATGGAGGGGAGTGTCTCGGGGGGAGGGGAGAGTGTCTCGGGGGAGGGGAGAGTGTCTCAAGGGGAGGGGAGAGTGTCTCAGGGGGAGGGGAGAGTGTCTCGGGGGAGGGGAGAGTGTCTCAGGGGGAGGGGAGAATGTCTCGGGGGGAGGGGAGAGTGTCTCGGGGGGAGAGGAGAGTGTCTCGGGGGAGGGGAAGGGTCAGTGTCTCGGGGGGGAGGGGAGGGGAGCGTGTCCCGGTGGGAGGGGAGAGTGTCCCGAGGGGAGGGGAGAGTGCCCCAGGGGGAGGGGAGGGGAGAGTGTCCAGAGGGGAGGGGAGAGTGTCCCGAGGGGAGTGGAGAGTGTCCCAGGGGGAGGGGAGGAGAGAGTGTCCCGGGGGGAGGGGAGAGTGTCCCGGGGGCAGGGGAGAGTGTCCCGAGTGGAGGGGAGAGTGTCCCGGGGGGAGGGGAGGGGAGAGTGTACCGAGGGGAGGGGAGGGGAGAGTGTCCCGAGGTGAGGGGAGGGGAGAGTGTCCCGGGGGGAGGGGAGGGGTGTGTGTCCCGAGGGGAGAGGACAGTGTGCCAGGGGTAGGGGTGGGGAGAGTGTCCCGAGGGGAGGGGAGAGTGTCCCGTGGGAAGGGGAGAGTGTCCCGGGGGAAGGGGAGGGGAGGGAAGAGTGTCCCGGGGGGAGGGGAGAGTGTCTCAGGGGAGGGGAGAGTGTCCCGGGGGGAGGGGAGAGTGTCTCAGGGGGAGGGCAGAGAATTCCCAGGGGGAGCGGAGAGTGTTCCAAGGGGTGGGGAGAGTGTCTCAGGTGGAGGGGAGAGTGTCCCGGGGGGAGGGGAGAGTGTCCCGGGGGAAGGGGAGGGGAGGGGAGAGTGTCCCGGGGGGAGGGGAGAGTGTCTCAGGGGAGGGGAGAGTGTCCCGGGGGGAGGGGTGAGTGTCTCAGGGGGAGGGCAGAGAATTCCCAGAGGGAGGGGAGAGTGTTCCAAGGGGAGGGGAGAGTGTCCCGAGGGGAGGGGAGTGTGTCCCGGGGGGAGTGGAGACGGTCCCGGGGGGAGGGAAGAGTGTCCCGGGGGGAGGGGAGAATGTCCCGGGGGGAGGGGAGAGTGTCTCGGGGGCGGGGGGGAGAGTGTCCCGAGGGGAGGGGAGAGGAGGGTAGGAGAAAGTGTCTCAGGGGAGGGGAGAGTGTCCCGGGGAGAGGGGAGGGTATATCTGGGGGAGTGGAGAGTGTCCCGAGGGGAGGGGAGAGTGTCCCGAGGGGAGGGGAGAGTGTCCCGGGGGGAGGGGAGAGTGTCTCAGGGGAGGGGAGAGTGTCCCGGGGGGAGGGGAGAGTGTCTCAGGGGGAGGGCAGAGAATTCCCAGGGGGAGGGGAGAGTGTTCCAAGGGGTGGGGAGAGTGTCCCGAGGGGAGGGGAGTGTGTCCCGGGGGGAGGGGAGACGGTCCCGGGAGGAGGGGAGAGTGTCCCGGGGGGAGGGGAGAGTGTCCCGGGGGGAGGGGAGAGTTTCCCAGGGGGAGGGGAGGGGTGAGTGTCCCGGGGGGAGGGGAGAGTGTCCCGGGGGGAGGGGAGAGTGTCCCTGGGGTAGGGGAGAGTGTCCCGGGGGGAAGGGAGGGAGTCCCGGGGGGAGGGGAGAGTGTCCCGAGGGGAGGGGAGAGTGTCTCAGGGGAGGGGAGAGTGTCCCGGGGGGAGGGGAGAGTGTCTCAGGGGAGGGGAGAGTGTCCCGAGGGGAGGGGAGAGTGTCTCAGGGGAGGGGAGAGTGTCCCGGGGGGAGGGGAGAGTGTCTCAGGTGGAGGGGAGAGTGTCCCGGGGGGAGGGGAGAGTGTCCCGGGGGAAGGGGAGGGGAGGGGAGAGTGTCCCGGGGGGAGGGGAGAATGTCTCAGGGGAGGGGAGAGTGTCCCGGGGGGAGGGGTGAGTGTCTCAGGGGGAGGGCAGAGAATTCCCAGCAGGAGGGGAGAGTGTTCCAAGGGGAGGGGAGAGTGTCCCGGGGGAGGGGAGGGGAGAGTGTCCCGGGGGGAGGGGAGACGGTCCCGGGGGGAGGGGAGAGTGTCCCGGGGGGAGGGGAGAGTGTCCCGGGGGGAGGGGAGGGGAGACTGTCCCAGGGGGTGGGGAGAGTGTCCCGCGGGGAGGGGAGGGGAGTGTCCCGAGGGGAGGGGAGGGGAGGGGAGCGGAGGGGAGGGGAGAGTGTCCCAGGGGGAGGGAAGTGGTTGGGGGAGTGTCTCGGGGAGGGGAGAGTGTCCCAAGGCGAGGGGAAAGTGTCCCGAGGGGAGGGGAGAGTGTCCAGAGGGGAGGTGAGAGTGTCCCGGAGGGAGAGGTGAGTGTCCCGGGGGGAGGGGAGAGTGTCCCGGGGGGAATGGTGAATGTCCCGAGGGAGGGGAGGGGAGAGTGTCCCGGGGGGAGGGGAGAGTGTCTCAGGGGGAGTGGAGAGTGTCCCGAGGGGAGGGGAGAGTGTCCCGAGGGGAGGGGAGAGTGTCTCGGGGGGAGGGGACAGTGTCTCGGGGGGAGGGGATAGTGTCTCGCGGGGAGGGGAGAGTGTCTCGGGTGGAAGGGAGAGTGTCTCGGGGGGAGGGGAGAGTGTCCCGAGTGGAGGGGAGAGTGTCCCGGGGGGAGGAGAGTGTGTCTCAGGGGGAGTGGAGAGTGTCCCGAGGGGAGGGGAGAGTGTCCCGAGGGGAGGGGAGAGAATCTCAGTGGGAGGGGAGTGTGTCTCGGGGGGAGGGGATAGTGTCTCGCGGGGAGGGGACAGTGTCTCGGGGGGAAGGGAGTGTGTCTCGGGGGGAGGGGAGAGTGTCCCGAGGGGAGGGGAGAGTGTCCCGGGTGGAGGGGAGAGTGTCTCAGGGAGAGGGGAGAGTGTCCTGGGGGGAGGGGAGAGTGTCTCAGGGAGAGGGGAGAGTGTCCTGGGGGGAGGGGAGAGTGTCCCGGGGGGAGAGAGTGTCTCAGGGGAGGGGAGAGTGTCCCGGGCGGAGGGGAGGGTGTCTCAGGGGGAGGGGAGAGTGTCCCAGGAGGAGGGGAGGGGAGAGTGTCCCGGGGGGAGGGGAGAGTGTCTCAGGGGGAGTGGAGAGTGTCCCGAGGGGAGGGGAGAGTGTCCCGAGGGGAGGGGAGAGTGCCTCGGGGGGGAGGGGACAGTGTCTCGGGGGGACGGGAGAGTGTCTCGCGGGGAGGGGAGAGTGTCTCGGGGGGAGGGGAGAGTGTCTCGGGGGGAGGGGAGAGTGTCTCGGGGGGAGAGGAGAGTGTCCCGAGGGGAGGGGAGGGGAGATTGTCCCAGGGGGAGGGGAGGGGAGAGTGTCCCGGGGGGAGGGGAGAGTGCCTGGGGAGAGGGGAGAGTGTCCCGAGGGGAGGGGAGGGGAGATTGTCCCAGGGGGAGGGGAGAGTGTCCCGGGGGGAGGGGAGGGGAGAATGTCCCGAGGGGAGGGGAGGGGAGTGGAGAGTGTCCCAGGGGGAGCGAAGGGGAGGTCAGAGTGTCTCAGGGGAGGGGAGAGTGTCCGGAGGGGAGGGGAGAGTGTCCCGAGGGGAGGGGAGGTTGTCCCGAGGGGAGTGGAGAGTGTCCCGGGGGGAGCGGAGAGTGTCCCGGGGGGAGCGGAGAGTGTCCCGGGGGGAGGGGAGAGTGTCCCGGGGGGAGGGGAGAGTGTCTCGGGGGGGGGGAGAGTGTCCCGAGGGGAGGGGAGAGGAGTGTAGGAGAGAGTGTCTCAGGGGAGGGGAGAGTGTCCCGGGGAGAGGGGAGGGTGTCTCAGGGGGAGTGGAGAGTGTCCCGGGGGAAGGGGAGGGGAGGGGAGAGTGTCCCGATGGGAGGGGAGAGTGTCTCAGGGGAGGGGAGAGTGTCCCGGGGGGAGGGGAGAGTTTCTCAGGGGGAGGGGAGAGTGTCCCGGGGGGAGGGGAGAGTGTCTCAGGGGGAGGGCAGAGAATTCCCAGGGGGAGGGGAGAGTGTTCCAAGGGGTGGGGAGAGTGTCCCGAGGGGAGGGGAGTGTGTCCCGGGGGGAGGGGAGACGGTCCCGGGAGGAGGGGAGAGTGTCTCAGGTGGAGGGGAGAGTGTCCCGGGGGGAGGGGAGAGTTTCCCTGGGGAGGGGAGAGTGTCCCGAGGGGAGGGGAGAGTGTCTCAGGGGAGGGGAGAGTGTCCCGGGGGGAGGGGAGAGTGTCTCAGGTGGAGGGGAGAGTGTCCCGGGGGGAGGGGAGAGTGTCCCGGGGGAAGGGGAGGGGAGGGGTGAGTGTCTCAGGGGGGAGGGGTGAGTGTCTCAGGGGGAGGGCAGAGAATTCCCAGAGGGAGGGGAGAGTGTTCCAAGGGGAGGGGAGAGTGTCCCGGGGGAGGGGAGGGGAGAGTGTCCCGGGGGGAGGGGAGACGGTCCCGGGGGGAGGGGAGAGTGTCCCGGGGGGAGGGGAGAGTGTCCCGGGGGGAGGGGTGAGTGTCTCAGGGGGAGGGCAGAGAATTCCCAGAGGGAGGGGAGAGTGTTCCAAGGGGAGGGGAGAGTGTCCCGGGGGAGGGGAGGGGAGAGTGTCCCGGGGGGAGGGGAGACGGTCCCGGGGGGAGGGGAGAGTGTCCCGGGGGGAGGGGAGAGTGTCCCGGGGGGAGGGGAGGGGAGACTGTCCCAGGGGGTGGGGAGAGTGTCCCGCGGGGAGGGGAGCGGAGTGTCCCGAGGGGAGGGGAGGGGAGGGGAGGGGAGAGTGTCCCAGGGGGAGGGAAGTGGTTGGGGGAGTGTCTCGGGGAGGGGAGAGTGTCCCAAGGCGAGGGGAAAGTGTCCCGAAGGGAGGGGAGAGTGTCCAGAGGGGAGGTGAGAGTGTCCCGGAGGGAGAGGTGAGTGTCCCGGGGGGAGGGGAGAGTGTCCCGGGGGGAATGGAGAATGTCCCGAGGGAGGGGAGGGGAGAGTGTCCCGGGGGGAGGGGAGAGTGTCTCAGGGGGAGTGGAGAGTGTCCCGAGGGGAGGGGAGAGTGTCCCGAGGGGAGGGGAGAGTGTCTCGGGGGGAGGGGATAGTGTCTCGCGGGGAGGGGAGAGTGTCTCGGGTGGAAGGGAGAGTGTTTTGCGGGGAGGGGAGAGTGTCCCGAGTGGAGGGGAGAGTGTCCCGGGGGGAGGAGAGAGTGTCTCAGGGGGAGTGGAGAGTGTCCCGAGGGGAGGGGAGAGTGTCCCGAGGGGAGGGGAGAGAATCTCAGTGGGAGGGGAGTGTGTCTCGGGGGGAGGTGATAGGTTCTCGCGGGGAGGGGCAGTGTCTCGGGGGGAAGGGAGTATGTCTCGGGGGAGGGGAGAGTGTCCCGAGGGGAGGGGAGAGTGTCCCGGGGGGAGGGAGAGTGTCTCAGGGAGAGGGGAGAGTGTCCTGGGGAGGGAGAGTGTCTCAGGGAGAGGGGAGAGTGTCCTGGGGGGAGGGGAGAGTGTCCCGGGGGGAGAGAGTGTCTCAGGGGAGGGGAGAGTGTCCAGGGCGGAGGGAGGGTGTCTCAGGGGGAGGGGAGAGTGTCCCAGGAGGAGGGGAGGGGAGAGTGTCCCGGGGTGAGGGAGAGTGTCCCGAGGGGAGGGGAGAGTGTCCCGGGGGAAGGGGAGAGTGTCCCGGGGAGAGGGGAGGGTGTCTCAGGGGGAGTGGAGAGTGTTCCGAGGTGAGGGGAGAGTGTCCCGAGGGGAGGGTAGAGTGTCCCGGGGAAGGGAGAGTGTCCCGGGGGAAGGGGAGGGGAGGGGAGAGTGTCCCGGGGGGAGGGGAGAGTGTCTCAGGTGGAGGGGAGAGTGTCCCGGGGGGAGGGGAGAGTGTCCCGGGGGAAGGGGAGGGGAGGGGAGAGTGTCCCGGGGAGAGGGGAGGGTGTCTCAGGGGGAGTGGAGATTGTCCCGGGGAAGGGGAGGGAGGGGAGACGGTCCCGGGAGGAGGGGAGAATGTCTCAGGTGGAGGGGAGAGTGTCCCGGGGGTAGGGAGAGTGTCCCGGGGGGAAGGGATGGTGTCCCGCGGGGAGGGGAGAGTGTCCGGAGGGGAGGGGAGAGTGTCCCGGGGGAGGGGTGAGTGTCCCGGGGGAAGGGGAGGGGAGGGGAGAGTGTCCCGGGGGGAGGGAGAGTGTCTCAGGGGAGGGGAGAGTGTCCCGGGGGAAGGGGGGGAGGGGAGAGTGTCCCGGGGGGAGGGGAGAGTGTCCCGGGGGAAGGGGAGGGGGAGGGGAGAGTGTCCCGGGGGAGGGGAGAGTGTCTCAGGGGAGGGGAGAGTGTCCCGGGGGGAGGGGTGAGTGTCTCAGGGGGAGGGCAGAGAATTCCCAGGGGGAGGGGAGAGTGTTCCAAGGGGAGGGGAGAGTGTCCCGAGGGGAGGGGAGTGTGCCCCGGGGGGAGGGGAGACGGAGACGGTCCCGGGGGGAGGGGAGTGTGTCCCGGGTGGAGGGGAGAGTGTCCCGTGGGGAGGGGAGAGTGTCCCAGGGGGGGTGGAGGGGAGAGTGTCCCGGGGGGAGAAGAGAATGTCCCGGGGAGAGGGGAGAGTGTCCCGAGGGGAGGCGAGGGGAGACTGTCCCAGGGGTGGGGAGAGTGTCCCGGGAGGAGGGGAGGGGAGTGTCCCGAGGGGAGGGAGGGGAGGGGAGGGGAGGGGAGGGGAGAGTGTCCCAGCGGGAGGGAAGGGGATGGGAGAGTGTCTCAGGGGAGGGGAGAGTGTCCCGAGGCGAGGGGAGAGTGTCCCGAAGGGAGGGGAGA